>NC_073745.1:303864634-304164634 GCF_029784135.1 Toxorhynchites rutilus septentrionalis | reverse complement strand
TACGTCCGTTTATTCCAGAAAACCATCGTACCGCAGTGATGCAACAGTTGCATGGTATGGCGCATGTGGGTGCACGAGCAACGAGAAGGCTTATATCTGAGCGATTCATATGGTCATTCATGAACCGAGACATCAATCAATTCGTTCGGAAATGTCAACACTGTCAACTTTCAAAAATAAACCGGCATACTGTTTCACCATTAGGCTCCTTCGACCCTCCGAAATGCAGATTCCGTCATATTCATGTGGACCTTGTTGGTCCTTTGCCTCCATCGAAGGATAATCGTTATCTCTTAACCGTTGTAGATCGGTTTACGCGTTGGCCAGAAGCCATACCTTTGCCTGATATGACCGCACCTACTGTGGCTAGAGCATTGACACAGCATTGGATTTCACGATTTGGCACACCTGAAACGATTACTACGGATCAAGGGCGTCAGTTCGAATCCGAGTTATTTCGGGAATTGAATTACATTATGGGAGCTCACCACATTCGAACAACAGCGTATCATCCTCAATCAAATGGAATGGTGGAAAGGTTCCACCGTACATTGAAATCAGCTTTAATGTGTAAAAACCCCAATCGTTGGTGCGACGAATTGCCGTTAGTGTTACTTGGATTGAGAACAGCGTTCCGAGAAGATTTCAAGTGCTCTTCAGCTGAACTGCTGTATGGCCAAGCAATTACGAGTCCCCGGGGAGTTCTTCGATCCACCTGTTGGCTCAATCGATCGATTCGAACTTGTCAAGACCTTGCATGACACATTTGCAAATCTTCGACCACCCAAACCAAATCATCACACGAAACCTAAAATATTCATTCACAAGGATCTGCGTACATGTGATCAGGTTTTCGTTCGAACCGACGCGGTGAAGCGTCCGCTGCAACAACCTTATGAAGGACCTTTCAAAGTCTTGAAACGTTCTGAAAAACACTTCGAAATTCTCATTGCAGGCAAAAAGCAAAACATAAGTGTAGATCGATTAAAACCAGCATTTGTTTGTGAGGAGGACATTGCCAATCACCCTTATGAAGATTCGTGAACACTAGTCACGCCAACCGGACATCGTGTACGATTCTTGGCGTAACTGGGGGGCGCCTGTGGACACGTCATATCGACACACCTTGGTTTCTGAAAACGTGTTCACCTTAGACATATACTACATTGTAATCACAAAACGTCAGAGAGAGAGAATTTGGTTTCATTAGTAGCGACACGCAGAAAACGTAACACGCGAAATTCTTAGAGAAATAAAGTTTATTTTTATAACAAATCCGTTCGTATTCGTTTCTTCCGGCGTTAATCCACCACAACAGGTTGTAATTTACACTCTCATTAACTCATTTACACTCTCATTAGCTAGATAGCTAATTGTCATAAGTTTATTGTAACATACTTAGTTTTATTTATATGTTGAGCATAAACACAAATTACATTAATAAAGGTATGCAAAATTACAAAACAAATAGTCATAGGAGGATTGTCCGAAACATGACCGCATAGTTAACGTAGGATTACATCGTTAAACTCTGATGATGATTTGGTGGCCCTGAAAAGTTCCGTTTGGTTCGATTGTTGGGTACTGTTTGTTCACTCCATCAATGTTAGAACCGAGTGATGATGACAGAAGAATGGTAGAAGCTGCCACAGTGGAATGAAATATGATGAAAACCGCTGTCTCTAACCCTGGACGAGATAGCTGTGTTCTATATGGATGAAATGGTGCATCAGAAAAAAAGCTCACCAATATAATAGGCCTTATTATAGAAATCGAGGTGATAAGAATTTTGCTCGTTAGCTCTGTTTTACTATTATAGAAATCGAGCAATTCGATAGCAACGAGCGAGTGATAGCTATCGATGCAAGTGTCAGAACTTTTCGAGTTGTTTGGTTCGCTTGGTGCATATCTTCAGAGAATTATTTTTGGTTTGCGTCCTTGATATTTTCCTTTGGGAAACATTTCAGAAACGATTGAATATATGCAATTTTCATCACATGTTCGTTTGTTTTGATCAGTATTTGTTTTACGGTGCTGCCAGAATAGTCTATACAAGGTAAGTGTTCAATCCAGCATTATTTATATTAATCATGTTATGATTTAGAATGCAGAACTTACTTCCAGAGCATATTTCAGTGGCTGAAAATGAGTGGACAGACAAATCACCACCAGTTTAAACGACTTGTTGAACCAATGAAAGCGAATGTAAACATTGCTCGAGGTATTTGTGGAGGCAGTTCAAATAGAATCCCGGTTGAGGAAAAGTGGAAGGAATTCATTCAGGAGCCTCATGCACTGAGACCATCAATGTGTCTTGGTTCAGAATGGCAGAAAGTAAGTGTTTCTTCTACGATCCATATAATTTCATAAGTAAATTTTATCATATTCTTTGAATTACTATCAACCGAATTTCCTACCTAAAAATTGCTCAGTGTTTGGATTTCGATCAAAATCAAATGATACACAATGTGTCATGCAAGTAAACTCTCACGAACATATAACCAAATATGAGAGGATCATTCAGATACTTGTATGAATGTCAGCAATCACTTTTGTAACATTTAGTGATTAAACTAAGAGAGGAACGAAGACTGTTGTTTGCATATTCGAGTTGTATCAAACATGGCACACTATTTTCGAAGACTGCATACAAGTTTGAACCGCATATATCGTCTCATTTTACTATAGCGAAACCCACTGCACAGACAAGTGTAAAGCAATAAATGATACAAGAAAAATTACGTCATCATTACGTCACCATTTGCGGAGAGCAGCGAATGGGAAAAGAGATAAAACGCGAGAGTTTTTGCTTCTCACTGGAGCGGTGTTGCTAGTAAAACTATGCGGTCTATATGAATATACACATTTCAAGGGATAGCGGCGTTAAAAGTGGAAAATATAATCTGAATACCCTTCCCTTAGCCTCTATCGAGCTAAATAATCATATAGTTTGCACTCTCTGTGACTTAAAAATCAGGATCTGCTACATTAGCTGAATATGAATCTTTCGCTTTGCGTTGTCCGTATGATCCTGCTGTTTCATGATGCATGGAGAGGTCGGTATGCATATGTTAGAGGCAAAGAAGAAAATAAGCTTTCTGCACTGAAAGCGTATATGATAGCTTTGCTTGCATGCTGGTGTGCAATGAAGTGCGAGCCGATGCAGAGTTGTCTCGTTCACTTTTGTGTCGTGATTTGCAGCACATAACAATAATAGAATACCGCTGGGGGAAATGTTTCCTGAAAGATCATATTTGAACGAACGAAAGCGATTTTTTCAATGAGTGGATCATTTGGCAAACACTGAAATTGCTTATTCCTGCTAGCGTACATTAGTACGTGTTACTTTTGTCAGTAATTTTCTTTTTTATTGCTATACTATACCAAACTTTCTATACCATATGCTAAAGCTGAAATGTTTTGCAAAACAATGTTTTTTTATTAAATTACAGATTTGGATTGACATGAGGTGAAGGGTAAAGAAAACACTAGCACACAACAAGCGAGAATTTAGGGCCACATGTGGTGGCCCAATACAATAAAGCTATTGACGCCGCTACAACAAGAAATCGACGCTAAAAGAGAATCACATGCAACAAAAAAATATTTTGTCAAGAAAAGTTGGATTCATGCGTGACTCCTCACGAATTCCATAGATTGCAGTTGTGAAAATACATGAGAAAGTTCTTTTTCAAATAACTATATTTTTTGTAAAGCAAATTGTTCCATGATGTCGTTCTTATTACACATCCATGCATGCATTACGTCTATTAAGCTTCATACGTCGAGGGAATATCAGTTTTCTCCAAAACATAACCATATTAACACTTTTGGAAATATAGATATTTATAATTTTCATAGCAGATGTCTCAAAAAAAGATTTGGCATCCTTTCTATGGTGCTTTGTGAAACATTTCAAACTCGTTTCAAAATATTTTAGCACGGCCACTAACATTCGAGCAGAGTAACGAATCGAGCTGTTTTCCTCGATTTCTATAATTCCACAGTTATCTTATTATAAGGAACACATATTGGAAATGGAAAAGGTAAATTTTATTCATAATTTTTATTTCCTAAGTGTGTTTATTCAACCTATTGTAATTTTCGCTTCAAAACCAACGGAACACGATGCTATATGCCCAAGCAAACCATTTGTCATGACAATTGTCATGCGAAAATGCGAAAACGGCGAAAACAGAATAGAAACTGAGAGAGGTTGGCGTCGACATCATGCCTCATACCGTATGTTTCTATTCTGTTTTCGCATTTACGCATGACAATTGTCAAGACAAATGGTTTGCTTGTATATGCCACAATGCGAATTTCAATTGAACCAACAACACCTAGGGGAAAGCAAGGTAAAACCGACACTTCTGATTTTTTCAGTTAGAGTAACCTCTTGGTTTCACTATCATTTTATATGAGAATTACATTTGACTTATAACAAAAATCTAACAGCACTACTAGTTATCGTTTGTGTTTGACGTTCGCATGTAGCATGTAGAGCATGTAAAATTTAACCCAATGTCCTGAAAAAAGGTAATGAAGATGGTAGAGTTCCGAGCGACATAGCATGCGCTGCCATAACTATTTTCCAAATCGTGACCTTAGTATTTGTGTTTATTTTTGATTGTTTACCACATCCACGTGGATGTGCCATTTCCAGTAAGTGTGTTAATCAATTAAAAACAGACATTTTCTAATAGTTCCCGCTCATTATGAGGATGATGTGACAGCGTGAAGTTGATATTTGTGAACTCACGTCGAAAAAGACGCACGAAAATATTCTACTGATGGGGAAGAATAATCTTCAGAACTTTCCTGTTAATTGCACTTGATTGCAATATTGGGTACACTAGTAATAAGAGGGATTTGACGTTTTAGTCATACCCCTGGTGGTAAAGCCCGATATCATCGCGTGCACATGGAAGGGTCGTGAGGAAGAGAAAATCGATACTCGTCTCTCGAAAATAATGCGCACGCACAGGAAGTCTGAGTTCCCATCATCATTGCTTGGTGGGTGCTCCGCAGTTGACTATGAAATGAGGGGCTTAGAATGCAAGAGGTGTAAGTGACTTGATCGATTTCTCTTTATCGACTGTCTCTTTTGATCATAACTTAACTGCAAACACATTCCCAGCTTATTTGACAATGTGGACGATAGGACAGAACCTTAATTATCGGTTTCTATAGCAAAATCAAATTGGAACGTTTTTGTGCGCTGAGTTATTCACGAAAGAAAAAGTTGATGAAGAGAAATCGATCAAATCACTTATACCTCTTGCATTCTAAGCCCCTTAACACTCCTATACTCGCGCATTGGTCTGTCAGACCGAGAAATCGATAATTCGTTCATTTCTCAGAAAATATCAACACTACGACTTTGCGATTCTCTCTAGCTTCGTTATTCGTCTTTCGTCATCGTTTAACGTATTGCATGTGTTGGTACGAAGGGGACGTTTGCCACTTTTTTAACACTTTCGGTCTGACACACCGACGCGAGTATAGGAGTAACTTTTTTGGACAAGTGCCTTTTTTTATATTCTAGAATATTATTGAATGAAATGTATTAAATAGTGTGAGTGGCGTGGAACATTTATTGAATATAATGCATAAGATCATAACAGGACTATTCTTATTTGATTTCAGTTCCTTTTGTAACTGGATTGAACGGATCTATATATTAACTATTCGTCGTTAGATGCATACGTTCAAATACAAAATATAAATGTTTGACTTTCGTATAGTTACTCGCTAAATATAATGGTCATACATATACACACTTGTGGAAGAATTGTAAACAGTAAACTATA
The DNA here is from genome assembly GCF_029784135.1 of Toxorhynchites rutilus septentrionalis. Taxonomy (NCBI): domain Eukaryota; kingdom Metazoa; phylum Arthropoda; class Insecta; order Diptera; family Culicidae; genus Toxorhynchites; species Toxorhynchites rutilus. Next base: position 304,158,821 of record NC_073745.1, on the reverse strand, counting down.
AACTGATCGGTAGCTTATGGTTATTTTTAACAGTTACAGTTTCGGGGAAATTTTGTAATAATGGACAACAAAAACAAAAAAAAAAGAAAAGGAAGTCCCTAGAAATCCTCTTATATCATCTTTTCATGCCCCATCTAAAAAAAGGCATTAATTCTTAATTTACCAAGAAAACAGAGACAAAGAATATTAGAAATATGCAAACTTTATATCCCAGAACCTTTAACGTCTGGTAATCATCTAGAAGGTCGTTATACATTATTCTCTTCGATAAAAGACCCGAAAAACACGCAACAACTGCATAAAATGTAAAAAATATGTTTGTTTCGAGCATTCATTTATGCTATGTTCTGATTCTTACTCCAATGAAACCACAATCGATTGATACGTTTTTATGTTATTTTATAGCTCTTTATACTTCCATAAATTGTATTCAGTTGCTTACTTTTGATTAATAACAGTGAACAATTCGAAATTCGTTATTTGTGTTGGAGTATCAAAAATTACTCCATTTTGAGCAGGCTGAATGAGATGACTATTAAAAATTAATAAAGACGAAGAAAACATATTTTTTGGAGTTTTTTCATTCAATAATACCCTCTTCTTCAAATAAATGCCAATAAAGTCTGAAAAATACACAATGGCAACATCACAGAGAAGTTCAATTTTCGGTCTGTGACACCGTGCGCGAGTATACGTGTTATGATTTTGCACGCGAGTACAGGAGGGTTAAATATAATGAAGTATAATGTAATTTTTCGTCAACATTAAAGTATCCGAAACTTGAATCGAACTTTTCCCTGCGATTCATATTTCGGACAGTTGGTGATACTACAATGTGAGTTTTCAGGCTTATTATGGATGCAAAGCGTAGATTCATATAACGCACCAAAATAAGAGGGTCGTTCAAAAAATAAGTTGCAGTGCCTCAGAAATCACGGAAAAATAAAGTTAGGAAAAAAAACAAGGTGATTTTCGTAATCTATGTTTTATTTTCTATTTTTCTACACAATCGCCTTAACGTTCGAGGCATTTTTCATAGCGTGGCACGAGTTTTTCTATTCCGAGCGCGAAGTGCGTAGCGTCCAACTTTTTGAAGTACGATGTAACTGCGTCACGAATTTCTTCAGTGTTATCGAATCGTTGACCGCCGAACGCCTGTTCCATCACCGTACTATTGTGAAATTTTGTACCGATTAAGAACAAAAGGCCAGGTTTATTGACGAAAGGAGTCTATATAATTTTACATGGTTTTACCTTTAATTCAAATGTAGACGAATGCGCAATAAATAATTTTCTGCAGAAACTATAACTTCTGAAACCATTTGCCGTTTTTGTTTTTATTTAGGTTTCACAGTTGTCTGACTGCTGCGATGAAAGTTCGAATTCGAAATTCACCGCCTGTTTGGATTTGAGGCGAACGGATCGAATGCAAATTATTCGAACTCGATCGGATTGATCCAATCGCCGATCGTGTACCGGAATGAGGTTGAATGTTTCTGCATGAAATTTGGATCTGTTTTCTGCATAAAATGCTTTAAGTGTCCGAAATACAGTGACTCAAATCCGTAATTGTACTCCACCATGCAGATGTCTTTTCCCTACTTTTGAAAGTCGAAAACAAGCTTTCGAAACATTCTATTTAGATAAAATTATAGTGTCATATGAGAGTTAAAGTGTTTGCTATCTGTTTTCAGGATAATGGTTTTTATTTCTCTAAAAATGGCGAATGTATGTGCTAATGTATGAAAATTGACTCAAACTCATAATCGTACGCTGGTTGAAATCTCTACTCGATTTCGAAGGTGTTGGCCAATTTCCTAATTCTATCATTATAATGGTATCCATTGTTCATTGCAACTATCTTTAGCTGTCTTATCTACGAGCTGCCTTATCTACGAGTTTTTTGGTGTATTCAGAAGGTGTATTTATCAATTTTTTAAAATCATATGACACTCTAATTTTATCTAAATAGAATGTTCCGAAAGCTTGTTTTCGACTTTCAAAAGAAGGGAAAAGAGATCTGCATGGTGGAGTACGATGATTCAGAACGGTATGTATGATTCAGAACGGTATGCAGCACAACGAAGTAAGAGGGAACAAAATCAATCGCTCACACCAATTTAGTGCGCCATCATGAGCTAATGAGCTGTTCATCTGACTCGCTTCATCATAGTGAGCGGATTCGGATCGGCTCGCAAGAAAAAAAAAAAGCTTAAGCCGATGAGCGGTTGTTAATGTTCATTTCACTGGTGTTCATTGATAGTGTTGTTTCATATTTATCGACTCTCGTTTGAGCAGTAGGTTATCAATAAAAGGTAGGCCGAAATTGATCGTATTTGAATGTTGTTAACGTAAATAATTTCGACACTGATGGCAACCCTGCTTTTATGTTTATATTTGAGTCGAAAAACAGTCCAAAGCATTTTTTTTTTCTTTTAACTGTTTAACTATTTCAACAAATTCGGTTGTACAGCGAACCAACGAAAATCTAGGAATGGATGACCAGATAAAGGAAATATGCCGCCTATGTTTAGATCCCAGCGAAAAGTCTGGCTGTAATTCAATCAAAGATTTGACAATGCGATCCAAGCTGCAAACTGTTTTCAAATTCGAGGTAAGCGTATTGAATATTCCGTAAACATCAGCTGACACACCTCGTTTGCCGTAGCTTCCCGAAAAACAATCCTTCCCTTGTGAGATTTGCCAAGTGTGTTCGTCCAAAGTGGATGAATTTCACTCCTTTCATGAAACAGTTCGACTAAATCAGGATCAGTTGAAAGCTACACCCGTCAATGTGAGCGTTCCACAATACGTGGATATAAAACAGGAACTATCTCCATGCGCGGCTAGCCAGAATGATGAGTCTCTAGCATCTAATGCTTCCGATTCTAATGAGGAGAATGATATGATCGTAGAGGTGGGTATGTTGCCCACGCAAGAGGATCTCAAAGACGAGCTGTCCGAGTCTGAGGAAGATGAAGATAGAAGACCTCTTCGAAGAAAACGCAAACAGAGAGCTGCTAAGCTGAAAACATTTGCGAAGATGAAACAAGCGCGAAAAAATGATCTCCACAAGGACAAAAACGAAAAAGTGTCAGAAGATAACAAGAAAATTCAAGAATTCTTCACCATTAGTTGTGAATTTTGCTCTGAAGAGTTTGATTCGTTCGATAGACTACAAAAGCACACCCGCAAATCACACAATTCCCGTGGAAGCCTTACATGTTGCAATCGTGTTTTCTACAAGAAGTGCAAAATAATCGAACATATCGATTCCCATTTGAATCCGAATCAGTTCCACTGTGGTTTGTGTAACAAAAGCTACAGCAATAAGTATTATCTAGATTTGCACAATCTAAGAAAACATTGTATCAACGAGGAAAAACCATACAAGTGCGAGAAGTGTGGTCAAGGATTTCCGAAAGAATGGTTACTGAAAGCCCATTTCAATACCCACATTCAGGCGGAATGTACGATTTGTCACAAGGTTCTGGCGAGTGCGTCCACTTTGAAAATTCACATGGTAAACATGCACAGCGGTGATTCGAAGCACATCTGCGACACGTGTGGGCAGGAGTTCCGCACAAAGTTGGGCATGGAACGGCACATAAAACAGCACATGGGCATCAATCCGATCGAACGAATTCAGTGCCACATCTGCAGCAAATGGGTCAACGGGAAGCCAAATCTGAAGATTCACGTGAAGACGGTACATAGCGAGGAAAACCAGACGGTCACTTGCGATGTGTGCAACCAAATATACCCGAACATCCGCGCTCTCAGTAGCCACAAACGCCGTGTGCATGTGGAGGAAAAGTTCGAGTGTGAATTTTGCGGGAAGAAATTCAAGAGGAGTATCTATTTGAAGGAGCATCGTGCTTCTCACACGGGGCAATCTCTCTACTCCTGTGATGTGTGCGGAATGACGACCAATTCCAACGCGAACCTCTATTCACACAAAAAGAGCAAACATCCGGAGGAATGGCTGGAGGCACGCAAAAAGGCCATGGCGAACGCTTATGGCTAGTTCTCATTCTTTTTTCTAATGGAAATAGGGTCATTTGAATGCACTCATGAAAAAAAAAACAAGGAGAAAAAGATACGACACGCCTTGTCGCTTGGTATTTTTCGTTTCAAACTATTACTAACTTCAAAAGACGCCAATTGTCATCAGTTTATAGTAACACATTTAGGCTTATTTATATGTTGTACAGAACCACCAATTACTTTAATAAACATTAAAATAACAAAATAAACTCATTTAAAGTTGAGAAAAAAAGATGATGGGTTATATCTATGATATAACCACAAGGTTGACGTTGGCTTAGTAATCATTTGTTTGAATTGATTAAATTATTTATTGAATGAAAAAAAATCGAATTCATTTCAATTCAACATATTTGCTCTGTTAGTAAAGAATTTGAAAAAAAAAAACGCCATGGCACCTTGGTTTTGATGGCTATGTTTGGGAAACCGTAAATCGGGCCAATCAAAACGCGGAAGTTAGAGCGTTTAGATAGCGCTTGGCATTTCATAGTGGTCTTGTGGGTCTCAAACGGGTGCCAATGAATGTATGGGAAAAAATCGACCCTAAAATTTCAAAAAGTTACCCCATATAAAATATTCACCACCTCGAAAAAACACCTTATGCAGAATATCAGCTCAAATGAACTTGAGGGAGAGTGGCGCAAAGCGATCAAACTATGAGTTTTTTAAAACTCGAAAAATCACCCAAGGGAGGAGTAAAGGAAATCCAAAAACAAAGTTTGTTGATGCTAAATGTCTTATCTACTGTCATCTTGGATTTTTTTTTCCAAAATCGATACTCTGGGATTTAGGGGCTGGCCACATGCCACTTGGACAGAAAAAGCACGATTTTAGACTGTCCCCTTCCGTGGACAAGTGTGGACATTGACTATATTGACATTCTTCCATTCTTGCCCTGTAATCTGTTCGTATGTTTGTAAGTTTGTAACATGTTTGTAACGCTTTACCACATCAATAGGAATTTGAAACCCTTCCTGTTGACCGATTGATCTGAAATTTGGAACACACCTTTATCTCTGTAGTTATTATAAAACTGCGTATTTCATGATCTTGAAAATCCAAGATGGCGGCCGCTACAAAATGGCGGATTACATATTTTCTCAAAACCTTATCAATATGGGTTTTTCCAAAACCCCATCAATATGGGTATCAAATGAAAGGACTTGACCTAAGTGGTGCGGACTAAATTCATACATTTTTTCAAGTGATTTCTTGCAATAAATTCTCATACCACCAGTGATGCCAGATTTACAGATATGTTTGTAAATTCACAGACATATCTGTAAAATATTTTTATTTTTTGTTGCAGACTTTTTGGATATAACAATATTTCACAGGTTTATGAAAAATGAGAGGATCTATTCATCACATCAAATATATTTGACTCACCGTATGACATTTTTCCATAGTGTTAATACATAAAAAGTTTTCATATTTAGTTTATATCAATACACATGACGTTAGACCTATTTTTTGAGTCATCCATTAACACTTTGCCTTCCGGCGTAACCACAGTGGTTACGTTCGCAAAATAGGGCGCACCGCAGTGATGTCGTGAGCATAGTATCGCTCAGTGGCCGACTACAGTACCTTAGTATCTTTTGCATTCTGTTTTGCATTTTTTTGGTAACAATAACTTGTACACGTTAACGTTTTTTATGATTTCATAAGTACTTTTGCCCTGACATTGCAGACGAAAGGGACGATAGGATTCTTCACGATGAATGAAAAATTGCATTCGTTTACTATACATATTATACATTTACTGTACTACACTTCGAAATTTCATGACAGTGAGGAAACAGAGTCGAGAACCTATGAGAACTTCCGAGGAGATTGGTAAAACTTAACAGATTGTAATTTCTCGATAATGTCAAGAACGGCCGGCGACAAGCCAACTAAACCGAATCAGCGCTACCGGCGCCAAGTGAATATTTTTTTAGCAAACGTGTGGACGGCAACATGTGCGTCGCTAATTTCCTTAAAAATAACTCTCCTAAAGGGGTCTCTTTCGAGCAAACGACAATGAGTTGATTCTCAAAGCCCTGACTGAACATCTTTGAGTAATATTAAGATTGACTACATCCAAGCGATAACGGAGATCGTTTCATCCCAGTTCAAGAGTATCACTTCAACCTCGCACTGTTAGCCTATATCCAGTCTTCAGAAAACAAACGCAGCGCTGCGCTTGAGTTTAATTTTCATCAGCACGCGCTCAAAGAACACTCGTATTCTCTCTTGGTGCGAAGCGCACAAAATTCATAAGCACGACAGCGCAAAATGTACCCGGCGCAGAACTCAGATACTAAACATTTCTTCTCACTTTTGTGATGCGCGTCTCATTCTATATACACACACCCACACATACACATCAAATTCTAGCGCCCGCTTTGTCTCCGTTCATTCTAAGCAAAGCATAAAATATAGTTGTTTATATTCTGGCAGGTTCAGATACCTTGCATTATAAGATGCAGAGATGCAATGGTCAATTAAAAAATTGACGGAAAAATGTAGTTCGTTCATTTTATAAGTTTAATTATTTTTGCCTTTGATTACAATACCTTTTTCATAGTGTTTATTATCATAAGCAAAATAACACTCCTGATCATTGGATCTTTTTTGACATTTCAATTGGATCTTTTTTGGCTGCCGTTTTGATTCAGTCCGAACTACCTAGATTATCAGGCACAATTTTCATTCAAAATTCACTCACAACTTGCAAAAAAAAGTATTGTTCTAAGAATTGATTTTTGACGCATATTTTCTCCACCTGAAAATCTACTATCATTTTCATTTCACAAATTGGTACACGAAGCTGCTGGCAAGGCAAAATAAATAAAATTAAAAAAGACGGGTGGGTAATGTCAGGGACATAACCGGAGAGACGTAGGACTATACAAAGGGGGCAACTTTTGTTAAATATATTGTTTTATTTTTTCACCTCTTGATGCGAGCTGAATGGAAAGCGCAACAAGAAAAAATCAGGGCTCAACGTATTAAACATTTGCTTGTACTTTTTTAATTCAAAATTTGTAAACACTGAATGATCTATCTAAATAATCCCAACGTCCAACAAGCTCAAAGATGCGTCTAAATGAACACAGGCTCTCGCAAACAAAAATCAGTTTATATATTAGGCTGTCAAAAAAGTCCTGCGGTATTTCCGCGAGGTGTCGTTGTAAGCGCGTAGTTCTAGTTGTATTCATTGTATCGAGTCATACTATAGCTTGTTGGAAGGGTATTTTTGCGCGCTATAATATAGTCCTTGACAGTGTTTTGTTTGGTTAAGTCGTTCGTGAGTTATAGTGTCGCAAATATGGAGCAAAATAAAGAGAAAATCCGACATATTTTACAGTACTACTATGACAAAGGCAAAAATGCATCTCAAGCTACCAATAAAATTTGTGCAGTTTATGGACCCGATACAGTTTCCATTTCCACCGCACAACGATGGTTTCAACGACAAAATCGCTGAATTAGCCGAGAAAGACCGGCATAGTAGCAGCCGTAGCATCGGCCAAGCACTGGGGATAAGTCATCAAACCGTTATTAACCATTTGAAGAAGCTTGGATTCACAAAGAAGCTCGATGTATGGGTACCACACACGTTGACGCAAAAAAACATCTTTGACCGTATCTCGATGCTCGTAAGCCGTATCTCGATTCTCGTAAGCTCGATGTATGGGTACCACACACGTTGACGCAAAAAAACATCTTTGACCGTATCGACGCATGTGAATCGCTGCTGAATCGCAACAAAATTGACCCGTTTCTGAAGCGGATGGTGACTGGCGATGAATAGTGGGTCACTTACGACAACGTGAAGCGCAAACGGTCGTGGTCGAAGCCCGCTGAAGCGGCTCAGACGGTGGCCAAGCCCTCATCAACGGCCAGGAAGGTTCTGCTGTGTGTTTGGTGGGATTGTCAAGGAATAATCTATTATGAGCTGCTTTCCTATGGCCAAACGCTCAATTCGGACCTGTACTGCCAACAACTGGACCGCTTGAAGGTAGCACTCATGAAGAAGAGGCCATCTTTAATAAACAGAGGCCGCATTGTCTTCCATCAGGACAACGCCAGGCCACACACTTCTTTGGTGACGCGCCAGAAGCTCCGGGAGCTCGGATGGGAGGTTCTTTTGCATCCGCCGTATAGTCCGGACCTTGCACCAAGTGACTACCACCTGTTTTTGTCCATGGCGAACGATCTAGGTAGTCAGAAGTTAGCCACAAAAGAGGCCTGTGAAAATTGGCTATCCGAGTTTTTTGCCAATAAGGAAGCGAGCTTCTATAACAGGAGTATTATGAAGTTGGCATCTCGTTGGGAACAAGTCATCGAACAAAACGGCGCATATTTGACTTAAAACAGGTGATTGTAACTAATTTTATGAACAAATGAAAATTCAAAAAAAATACCGCAGGACTTTTTTGACAGCCTAATATTTTGCTTTTTTATTCGGATATCACTTTAAAAGCCATCGTATTTTCTGTGAATAATTTGGTGGCTCTGAAAAGCACCAATATATTTTGTAACGTTTCACACGATGCCAGAGGTTTTGTCCTCATTTTACAGAAGCACTTTTCTCGACAGACTGAATGCAGTCACAGGCCCTAATGTGCTGGATCGATTCCACGAAAGCGATGGGTTACGGTTGTCCATTTGATGAAAACACAGTGGTTGTTGCTGCTGATATTCGTGGAACAATGGCCTTGAAGTCCCTACAAACTGCAGACTTTTAATCATCCAATAGTTTGATCGGATTCTTGATCAGTACGTAGAGATATCCATACGCGCACGCACAATGCATCGATTCAGTTGGGTCGGTGTTTGCATTAGCTCAAACCGTGCAAAACTACCGGCCGATGAAATGTCTGCAGTCTGCGGAGGTTCTTAGAGTATGAGCGCCACACAATTAAAACTCGTTGACCACTTTCGCCGTTGCCATCGCTACGCTCCTGCAGCTCATAACACTGCTCCAGCCTCTCCTGTCGTTGCTGTCCCGATCCGCACTCTTATCATTATCTTTTTTTATACGGTCGTCCTGAGCCGTACTTGTTATGTGCGGTCGTCTCGATGCGCTAATAATTTTACTTCTATTTTTACACAGCACGGCCGTCCCGATCCGCACTCTTATCATTATATTTTTTTCATACGGTCGACCTGATCCGCAAATATTTTTACTTCTATTTTTACACAACACGGTCGTCCTGAACCGCTACCTAGACAATCCTACGCGGGCATCATACTACCAATTCTGAACAACAAAAATATTATATACTAGCTGAACGGGCGATCTTGTCCCGCCCAAAATTTTGTTTTTTTATATATATACTTCCAAATATTCTCGTTTTCTTAGTAAGTGAACGTAAGTAAGTGAATTCGTGGGTCTTATCGCAGAACTCTCAATTGATTGATGACCTGTCCACCCTTTTCAATTCCCTTTTACTATAGATTTCCTAGAACTTCTACCAAAATTTATCATTATAATATGAAATTATTGTGACATTCAAGATTCTTCAATCACTTGCAAATAACATGTTTCTCCGTTTCGTGGAATACATGTTCGATACAGAGAATATTATAAGTTGAAGACAGCTCAAATCGGACAATTCCTTTCTCGAGTTTTGCACTTACCAATACATCTGGCCTTCCATTCTCATTTATATAGATACACCAATTTCTGAATGCTTTGGACGTTATTGAAAAATTACATGCCTCCCCATTTTATTGACCCTCAATACCTATATTTGATGAAGTTATTCTATCACTACAGACGGTATTTTCGTGTTTCCTTGCTTGCGCCCCGCTGAAGTTGTTTGATTCACAAGCACAAGCATGTTCAAACTGTACACTTCAACTCTATTAAAATTGATCGGATCGGAATCGAGTCGACACAGGATGAATTAATGAATAATTTGCAGACCAAACTCCACAGTCCCCCAAAATGATGACAAACGACTCTCATATGGGGGAACAATCACTTGGCGCTGTGGAGAAGCATCCAACTCAGTTTCTTCTTCGAGGATGACATTCGGAAAAAAAAAGACGGGTGGATAATGTCGGGGACATAACCGGAGTGACGTAGGACCATACAAAGGGGACAGCTTTTGCTAAATATATATTTTAAATATATTGTTTTATTTTCTTCTCCTACGTGAATACCTACTTATCTACCTGAAAAATGGATTAGTTTACTGTTTACTCTTTATGAACATGTTGGGGGTTCATAAAAGAACCTTTGGTGTTGTGTTTTTGCGTTTTTTTTACAAACTTCTTTTGGCGTATGCACATATCGTACAATCAAAATGATGGCTGTGATAGGGAATGCATAGGTGGTCATCAGCTCATTCACTATCATATATTTCACTATTGAGCACATTACCGTACCTTAAACTGTGGTTTCGGAGACGAATGAATTGTAAGATTTGTAGTCTCCGCAAACAAAGTAAATAAAAATGAAAAAGAACTGAGGTTTTGGAGACGAACTCTACGATCTGTCGAGAAATAAACGAGCTATAAGCGTTCTGAAAAACCAACAGTAAAAACAGGGACGGATGACCTTCGGATTAAAGTCCTTTAAAATTAGAACAGAGCAGCAGGAACTACATAGCTCCTTAGTTATTTTTCTATATAATGCAGATGTAACGTCAGTCAATTTTCAACATCAGTTATCAACCAAAGAAAGCAGTTCATGCTACCGAGAAAATTCGTTAATGCCATCCTGCATACAATGTGTTGTAATTTGAAGCCACTTTTAATTCGGAAACCATGTATGGGTTTGTGAAAACTGAATGATCAATTTAAAAGACCCCAACCATCAATAAGTTCAAAAACACGCATAAACAAAATAATTCAGTTCATATTATATGTCATATTATGTCACTTTAGAATGCATTGGTATTGTAAATAACTTTTAATAACTCTTCTTTGAATGGTTTAATGGCCATGAAAAGCGCCGTGTTTTACGGAGGCTGGTTTTGCCACCAAAGCAGGTTGTATAAACAAACTTTTTCCTTCTTCTACCTGCTGCCGTTTTGCGATTGCGTTTGCCACTCGCCGAAACCAGTTTTTGCCACCGAACCGAATGTGCTCAACTCGAGCACTCCGGCGGCAGAAATTCTATAACCGCTATTAGGTATACTGGTGCTACGGCACCAATCCGTTGATGCGGTGAGATGTGAAATGATGCCATACAACCACACTGATTTACGGTTTGAAAGAGAATGATATATTTTTCAGCGGATCCGCGCGTTTTGTACTTTAGCGGTACACGCTCACAGGATAGAGACAAATCGGCAGACTCAGCCAAAGGGGCGAGTCCAACGAGACGAACGAATGAGCGTTAAAAGGCAGCGATGGCAAAAAAAATACATTCATAGAGGCGAATGAACTGAAAAGTTTAAACCCTCTTAAAGCCAAAAAGAAGAAGAAGAAGAAAATACATTCATTACGATTTATTCGCTCGTTGGATTCAGATGCAGGCTAAAAAAGGTCCTTTTCAGGATCACAAAATTATCTTCAATCTAAAGAGTTTATTGTTTTGTTATCACTCGATATCCCCATCTTGTTCGGCTAAACCTTCCTGTTTAGCGATTGCGTTTGCCACTCGCCACAGCTTCACAGTTAGAAAATTTCTTCCCATCCAGCTTGTGACTGTGACTGTGAGTTACTGTACAACATAAATTATATTTAATGCGACGTGCCGAAACACCACTCAGTGTCGCATTGGATGCGATTTTAACCTGTAATTGAACATTTGCGATGACAGTGGTACAGTGTCCACTTTTAATGTGGGGTCAAAATTTGGACCCCGAACTCTATATTTACAAAAATGTCCAAATAAATATGTCGCATTACAGGTCCGTCCAATTAGCTAAATGTCGAGCTAAATGTAAATGACTGTACTTTCAATCTAAAATCAATTTAAGAATTGGTGAAAATTGAATAATCGGGAAAGTCCCCAACCATCAATAAGCTCAGAACAACTGCCAAATTCTCATACTCAAACAAATTATCTCCTGGCAAACAAATTATGAAAAAATAAATTTGTGTTTTATTATTATTTGGGATATTGTTTTAGAAAGCATTGAACTGTATTTCGTAAACTCTTTTTTGGAAGGTTTAATGGCCCTGAAAAGCGCCATGTTTTATGGAATGGTTCCAATTTAGAAAACTTAGTACTCGTGGTTTTGAAAAAAAAAACCATTTCGAACGCCCTCGATGCCGCCTTGTTCTGGATTTGCCACCAAAGCAGTTTGTATAAAGAACAAACTTTTTTTTTCTGCTACCTGCTGCCGTTTTGCGATTGCGTTTGCCACTCGCCACTCGCTGCAACTGCCTGTTGTTGTCTTGATGTCCACCGAACCGAATGTGTTCTGTTCTGAATGCGAGTTTTCTTATCGTCGCGAGCAGCTTTGCCAGCCAACTCGATCACTTCGGCGGCCGGAACTATATAACGGCGGCTAGGTGGACTGGTACTAACGCGCTCGGCCTAGCTATCCTTGTGGAGCAATTGGTGAATACACCTACGGGGAATTGCAAACCAACACGGTTCGAGCGGGATTTTGCCTTTCTCTTCACTTTTCCTCCTTTGCCATATCCAGACATGGCTGCTTGTGTTGGTTTGTTGATGTGATGTGATGCGAAACGATGTGGTGTACGGTTTCGATGAGAATGATCGTTACGGCAGCGGAGCGGGGATTTTTAAGCTGACCGGCTGGCTCGAGAATTATGCATGTGTGAGACTGCGACCAATGTTTCGTTCATTTTTTTTCTTTTTCCTTTCCAATCGTGCTTCATTGTATTTTGCTGCTGCTCTGGTTGCCCGTTTTGGACGGTACGATTTGAGGAGCACAAAATGGACCAATCAAAAATGGGCACATGCTTGATATTTCACAATTATTTGATTATTTATCTCAAGAAAAATGAAATGTTATTCGTTATGATAGATGCGTAGATATATTTCCTATCAATTGATGCAAAAACCTTTGCGATCTATTGAGAAATGCTCGAGTTATAAGCGTTCCAAATCTTGCATTTTTTCCTACTTGTTCAGTGCCTAGATTTTCATTTCACCCCCTATATCTTCCGCTTAGACGTAGTCCTACGTCAAAATCCAAACCATTTCCAAAACCACAATGGTTCGAGATTAGGTGAACGAAGCAGAAACAAACGGGAAAACGCAAACTGTCCGAAAAAAAAAATAATATGACAAATGCGATGCTCGACGTCCCGAAGGCAGTCAAAACTCATATCTCCTACGAAGGTCGTCTCCGCCGCTGCAGAGAACTGTCAACTTCCTAGGCTTGATTGTAAATGTACATACCATGTCTGGTCGGCAGCCATTCCTTTCGTTAATGTTTTATATCCGATCTCTTCACAACACTTCACATTTTCTTAGTAAAAAAACGAATTTTCTGCTATAAAATCCGCAGTCTGGCAGGATCGTCAAAATGTGTAGCGCCTACCGTGCTCTGTGACACTAATGTCGCTGCGAGCCCGGAGATAGTAACGCACCAAGTATGTGCCTACATATTAAAATCGAAGTGACATCCAACTTCGTTGAATGCACGGAAGCAGCTGGTCAAGGGACAGTTCTGCCCGTACGAGGTTCTATGTGCCCGTATCACCAATAGTAGTCTTCCGCGGAGCTATCTGGTGGGAGCATAGAAACGTATTTCGTTGATTAACTGCGCACAGTCGATGTTTCCGGACGATAAATCGAAGATAAACAAACGTTGAATTTTCGTCCTCCTTGCCGACAGAGTTTCCAAGTCGATGAGCATACAGCGAGGCTAATAATCAGGAAGATGAGTGGGATCATTCCATGGTAGTTGCCTTAAGACGTAGCGGACAAAACAGCGTTGCACTTGTTCAATCCTGACGGCTGTGCACCGGCAACCCGGTCCACAGTGCCTTCACAGTTACCGACTTATCGAAGATTGGTTCGATCCATCAACGGTAGGTTCGCTATCGTTGATAGAGCGAACCACAGCAACAACAATAGAGCAATACTTCAATTGATCATCTACACACGGGAAAAATATATTGTTTTTGATAGAGATATTATGCAAATTTGAAATTGTGCCTTAATTTATATGTATGTAGTATGTGATTATGTGAATTAAATTAAGTAACTACTTATATTCTATTCTTAAACTACAGCTTGAATTAAATTATATCTAGTAAAAACAGTGAATTTAACTACGAATAAGGAATTTGAACTTCGTGTAGGTTGAAAAACTATTGAAATAATTCCTACAATTGGATAACCTAAATTAAAATAACTGAATTTCTACAAAACAGGATTCTAATAAAAACTAGAGTCCAAAGCATTCAGGATTGATTGAGTATCTTGAACGGTTGTTTTAGCGATTAATCGACGGATAAAAAAGCTGTCTAATTGCACTATTAAATGAGGGGCTTAGAATGCAAGGGTTGTAAGTGACCTATCTTCCACATTGCCAAATACAGCTGGGAATGTATTTGCAGCTAAGCTATGACCAAAAGAGAGAGTCGATGTAGAGAAATCGATCAAATCACTTACACCCCTTTCATTCTAAGCCCCTCAAATGTAAGTCAATCAAGTGAATTTATCGCAACCAATATTTATATTCCAATTATTTTAGCTTTAAGAAATTACAAATAAAGTTTCTCTAAAGAGTAGTGCTCGTTTGTTGTTCGCAACACCTAGGTAGTTGCTAATGGCGTGAACACTACCAGAACTGTGGATTGGAGTGATCGATGCCATCTTCCACACCTCTGGAAACCTTTGCTCGCGCAGGGAGCGGTTGAATAATAGGCTGATCGGAGTTTTTAACGTATCAGCACATTCCTTGAGAAATGCTGGAGGCACCTTTGGAATCGTCAAGGGCCAGAAGGATGACGGATCACGTTTCAAATTCGACCCTTACGGTTAGTGTAGCTTCGGAAGCGTTTCTTGACATTCGCTGTAGAGCGCCTCAAGGTGTTTTGATTTTTCCCTGTTGCACCAAGATCTTTCGCGGAAAAAAACCTTTACGCGCTTTCCGAACGATATTTCGAAGGTATCGTAGTTCTGGTGTCCACCAAGGTTTTGAGAGAACTGCGGAACTCCTGTGTTTACGTGGTACATGCTCGTGGAGTATGCTGAAAATCTTCTCATAGAACAGTGCAGTTGTCTGGTCCGTGAATGCGTCACCGAGTGTAGCGTCTCAGTCAACCGCCGCAAGCAGACCATTAAGCGCTACGAAGTCACATAGTTTAAAATTCAAGTCATCCACGTTACTTACGACAATAGAATTTTGATTTGCAGTCACGATTTCAAGCAGGAGAACAAACGGGTCAATTTTTAATAGCGAAGATGGCGTATCTATGAGCTCTACATAGGTAGATTCACTCACAAACGCCAAGTCAAGAAGCCGTCCGTTTGCGTTACGAACTGAGTGAATTTGGTGAAGTCCGGATGTGAGCACCAAATTTCTGCAAACGCAATTTCTGATTCGGTAGAAGCGTTACCTGGCAGGTAACTGTTGCAGTCTTCATCGAAACACCATGACAGATGTGGGAGATTGTAGTCGCCAAGTGCAACAATGACATCGTATACTGAGGACAGATCGCAAATCTCTTGAACAGCAGCTGCGTGCGATTCATAAACATCAGGATGAGAGTTCAGACGTATGTAAATTCCGCAGACCTAAATAGTTGTCCCGGGGAGATGAATAGAAATGGCCATTTGTTCGAGATGAGTATAGCCTGTTAACGTAACTGCACTACAACGAAGATCGGATTTAACAACGACCAAAACACCGCCGCCG
The DNA here is from genome assembly GCF_029784135.1 of Toxorhynchites rutilus septentrionalis. NCBI lineage: Eukaryota > Metazoa > Arthropoda > Insecta > Diptera > Culicidae > Toxorhynchites > Toxorhynchites rutilus. The sequence goes on along the minus strand of NC_073745.1, from coordinate 304,142,979 downwards.
CGTTAGAGTGCTTGTGTTAGCATTGCAGTCACAACGAAATATACAGTAGTGTTACTACGTCTGGGTGCAACCACGTTTCGGTCAGAACAATTATGTCGTAGTCACAACTCGTCGTTTTCCTGTAGAACTCGCTAGTTGTAGTACGCATGCCTCGAACATTTTGATAATAAATTGTCAAATGCTTTGAAAATAACGTCGCCGCAGTGTTACGATTGGAAGAGCAGATGATTTGATCGAGGACGTGCAAGCATTGCGTAGACGACGCTAGTTGGATATTGTTGGCGCACTGATAACTGGAACTGGAATTTCCGCTGTGGTTCGCGAACTCGCGAAAGCGGATTCCAACAGGCCAGGTAGAAGATGTCATTGCTTTCGTTTTGAGATCAAACATCCCGATTTTGAAAGACACAAACGAGACACTGTTCGTATCCTTTCCTCGCGGAAAAAGTTTTACGACTTTCCGGTCATTAGTTGCCAATCTATTCTTGACCATTTCGACTTTCTCGTCGGGCGCTTTTGGAGATATTCCTAACAATTACAGCCAGAACATATCTTCCGCTGGACGTTCTTGAACCGTGATAATTTCAGATGCGTCAGTGTCTTAGCCATCGGACCCACAGACCAGCTTTCGAGGTGGACCGAGAGTTGAATCTTCATTCCCACGCTGTCTTTTGGCAGAACTTCAGACTGAGGATTCGAAAGGGCGACGCTGAGCACTTCTAATAGGTGTATTTGCGATTATTTCCGGGATCTGTTTGAAATTATGTTGAAGCTCTTGCCGAATTTGAGTTAAAAAATTGTCTCGGATTTTCGTTTTCAGCGATTCGATAATGCCTTCGTGCGCAGCATTGATCGATGTTTCCCTCAGTTCCAGTGTGGCTGCATTTGTCGACGACATGGCATTTTTGAAGCGAGCGTTCTTCATCAAATCACTACATCCTTTGCAGAGCCAGAAAACAGCTGAGTTTCCACAAATGGCTCTATAAAAAGTTTCAGACAAATGAACGCACTAATAACGGAAATCTGCTTTGCCGCATACAACTTCATTCGTTGTCAAAGACTTCGCACAGCTATTGCAAATTTCCATCGTAAATTCGGAGCGTCACCCAAGCGTCACGATGTAACAGCGTTTGTTGATAGCGTATAAACTGGCAACACTGACAGATGCGAAAGTGGCTGTTTTGTGGTTGTTTCCGCCAGTACTTCTGGCTATGTTGAATTTCACTTTCAAACGGAGAAAACGTTAACCGGGCAGTGTATAGAAATTTTCTTCTTCCGAAAATTGAATTGGCAGAAGTCAGTCAGACTACACTCCACGATGGTTTATTAACGAAAGAAGATCTGTACTTTACGCGCCCTATTTATATGATACACGCTCGGGTTTTTCTAGAATGTTCGCTATAAACAATAGACCTTATATTATAGCAATACAATATTTCTTTCCCTGTCAGATACCTTTCTAGAAAAGTCAGTTTGTTCTCTGGTGAATTGTTATTGTTTGGACATCGCTTTTTGAGGTGAGTTGATTGTATGAAATAATACCTTTGATTTCTGTGGGAGATTCGATATGAATGAAAAATACTAATGAAGTTTATCGATTCAGAAATTTCTAGGAATATAAATAATAAGTGATTCGTCTGTAGCTTTGATACGATACTTGACGAACCTGAGTTTATGGAATCATGGATATAGAACTCTCTATGAATACGCGTTGACGGCATTGAGCTTCGTATTACGAAATGGGGGAGTAGGCATGACAATATGGGTTTGCAAAAGAAATGAACACGCTTTTAAAATAAAAATTATGAATGAAAATTAGTTTCCCCAAACCAAATTAGTGCTCTATTTAAATGAAAATCACTTTTGTAGTGAAACAATATCATACGAAAATTGTGTCTAAAGTTATTTTTATATTATCATGATATGTTTTGGTGAGAATATCTGAAAATTCATAGAAATTAGTTTAAATTAGGGTCAAAACAACGTGCTTTTAGTAGGTAAATAATGCCAAGAAAAAAAATTCATACAAATTTTAGTAATTTAAAACTACCTTAGGGCCGACTAATTTGATAGAGAAGAGTTGGCCTCATACAAACTAATGTCGTATCCAGATATCGACACCATTCCTCCGTCAACGCGAATATCAATGAGAGAAAGGAACTTCCATAATTGGCGATCTAACGTACAAATCTACACCTAGGCGGCGCTGCGGTGAAAGTGATGATGGTTTTAAATTTTGCCATGTGAGCTTATGGAAGGTTTGTAGTTCTTTCCATAAATTACAATGTTATAATCATAAAAGATTATTTGATTGCGATGAGTTTGTAAGAAATTTAATTCTGCGCAATTTTATATATAACATGTTATTTATTTACCTCTTTCAGTAGTGAAAACTATAAAAATGTTGACAATGGTTGAATTAAAGAAGGAAATTCGAGAGCACAATCAAACACAAGTAGAAAAATCTACGATTCCGGCATGTGACAACTACCTTGGAAAGCCCGGAAGTAAAATATACGTGATTTGTTTTTATGTTTTAGGTTACCTTATCATCATTTTCTTAGTTCAAAAACTAAATCCAGATGTCTCACCGATCGTTTACGTTTTGCGTTATACTTATGACAGACATACAGCTGTACTACCGTTGTACTTCGGAAATTGTATGTCTGTCACCATGTACAGCGCTAGAACCATGCAAGCAACTCGGTACAATCGCTGTACCTGTACCGACCTGTTTTACCGCTGTACATGGCTACAGTTGTACCAAGGAAAGTGAAGTGGAAGGTAAAACGTAATGTCAGAATTGCCGTTCGGACGTATCCCGTAAGTTTGAACTTATTTACATAGATGGTATCCAAACAACACTAAACATTGACTACAGTTTCGCCGGCACGGTTGGTTGTCGTTATGAACCAGCACAAAAAACAAAGCTGCAAATTATGCGCCAGTGGCGGTACCACGATCAAAGCACTCCCTGAATCACATTAGCCGAGCCAGCTGGCGGAAGCATATGCATACAGGTTACTAGGTTACTATTTTCAACGACAACTGTTTATTTATTATACTGCTTCAAATACCTTCGACGAAATCAAATGTAACCATACCAACGTAAGTAATAACATAAACAAATCCAAACTTTTCGTCTTGCTATTCCTCAAACGTCTTTTCTAAATAGTGTAAATTACGAGCCACCTGTTAACTCCACCATCTTGAGTTGTACTGTGCGCAGCGCCATAGACGGTTAGTGGTGGGTAGCATGAACAAGCAGAATCAAATCACTTGATAAACGTTCTTTTCATTGACTTTCTCTTAAGTTAATAACTCAGATTGGAAACTTGTTTGTTGTGTTTGATAGTTTAGACACTAAATAAAAACCTTTTTCATTGAAATATGTGGTGGAAATTGGAAAAATATCTGATTGTAAGTTTGACATACGGTACAATGTACAACCAAAGTATGTCTGTCATGGTCAGGGATGGTAAAAAATCACATTCAACGATCAATGAATAAGTATATCCCTCTAGTCGGATATTTTTAAATCACCCCCAGCAGGCGATGCTCTTTTATTCTTCATATGTACACAGAGAGAATACTTGGAACGGTGAGCTACCAAGATCTCAAAAAAGCAATATGAAAGCGGAATCCCCACTGCTTGCACTCTCGAAACATTACTTCTACTACTCAAGTTTTATCGTGAGTGCAAGCCACAAACGGTTAATCCCATTCCATAGAGCGGATGATGAGTTCTTGATCGGAAAGTGTAACAAGAGACGATCAACTGAAATCTTACGACACTCGTCGAGGGATTTTTAATTCTCTATTGCATTGTCCGCAGTGAGTGGCTGACTCAGTCTCGTGTCGATTTTATTTTTCTGTCGTCTCCCGCCCGATGAACAGCAGACGGGTAATGGATACAAGTGATTAATTTTATTACCAGCAGATTTGGGCGAATCTCATCCCGCCCAAAATCGTTTTTAGATACCAATAATTCTGAACATTCACAGTTCTCTCCAAATAATTTTTCCAATAGTAATTCAATTAGTGACTTCACGAAACACCTTTCTTATTTTGTAGATAAAACGGATCACATATTTGATTAATTCAATTCTGTGTGGTTACGTTCTTCGTTGCGAATAAATGTAATGAATTAGTATGGACGTATTTTATTCATATATCGTGGACTTCCGACATATCTGGCAGTAGATTTATCGAACGACTAATGTTTTTTATATCCCTTCAAACTTGTTGCATCTCTCAAGTGTACATACTGCTTTGACCGCAGATTTGCATGGTTTTTTTTTTTTTTTTTTTTTTTAATCTGTATTATAGTGATTTTCAACTCATTTGGCTGGTTCGTCACTTTTTACTTCCATTTTTGGAAGAATGTCGGGAGTGAGAATTGAACTCGTGACCTTCAGCGTGAGAGGCATGGATGTTACCACTACGCCAGATCGCCTCCCTTTGCATGGTTAAATCTGGTTAATTTCAGGTATTCAGTCTTCATTTTGTCGAATGAATACTGTTGGCAAAATAGGTATCGCAGCAAATGATTATCAACATCCTACCTTATCATCAAACGGTATGCTAAGAATTTCAGTGAACTGACGGCATTGGAATATATGCTTTGTGGGGACCACACAATTATTATCAGAGCTGATAAACACCCGACTGGAAGTCATGAACATCAATTCAATGTGCCCAAGATAAATTTATCCTTTAAAGGTCTTTAATCTTTCTAAAGATGATCATATGGAATATATTCCAATGTCGTCTGGAATAACCTATCCAACACCTTATGATCGTAATATTGTTTTTGCTATTATTCTGATGTTTCATAACACGGCACTCTATTGATTATTCGCCGAAAATGAATAAAAAATATCCTTGAAGTTAGCCTACGGTTTTAGTAGCAGTGCAATATGGTGAGCCAGTCTCAGGATAAGAAAACATTTAAAAATAAAGGTTTTTTTTTAATGAATCAATAGTAAAACAAAACGTCAAAAAATTACTCAGCTTTGTGATAGCAGAGAATCATTATCCATTTGAGTTGTATGAGTATTCGCCCCCCCCCCCCACACTAACTGTGGATAGTCTAACTGCATACAAATTATGTAGAGTTTTTACAATCCAAAAATTTTATGAGTAAATATTTACGTGCTTACACAAAAAAACACATGTTGACATATTTGCGCTAATTTATGTTTTTTGATTAATTCAAGGTAATCAAGGTCTTTTCTAGCCACCAGTTTACTCGGGCCCGAAAAAAGAGGTCTGTATTTGGGCTGGCGGAAAAATATATCTCGCAAGACCACGTGTTCGATGTCGTAATAGCCTTGGCCAATAACGCATTTACATTAACTCATAAAATTAGTGATTTGAGGGGGATTATTGTTTGTAGTCTCTTGTAGATTAATTTAAATACCATCTGAAAAATCCTCTGTGAAACATGAAACATTAAAGTCGTCCTATCTGCTGTAGCGCATTTTTTATTTTACCCAGATTCATCGAAGTAAACGCACTCGGAAAGGAAAATTGAACGCCCGGACGAGAGAGCGAGAATCGTACGTCATAGAGACACTCATTCCCATGGAGCAAATTCTTGTTGGGAGTTGTAAACAAAACGAGGACGGAGAGTAACTCAATTATTCGAACTACTTTCAGTCTAGCAATGCTTTGGTCAACTCAGAGTTACCAAGAGAAAATCATTTGGTTATGATGGGTGAGGATTAATAGTTAGTCGCAGTTTGCACAGATTGCGATCTGTGCAGTTTGCGATTAATCGTAAATCACATCATGCTCCCTTGTTTTCCATCCTTGGTCATGGTACGATGGTACCTGTACAACGCTGTACACGTACAACGCGAGTACAGCTGTATGTCTGTCCCTGGTATTAGATCGCCAATTGACGAATTTACACAAAGCTGAATCAGCTCATGCGACATCTACATTAGAGCTCAGAACCACAAAAGTGAGGGTGTTTTTTTTATTTTATGCACTGAAAAGCAAGATTTGGTGGTGATTATTCATTTTATTTCAATTTAGATTCATTTCAGCCATTGAATGTCGTCAGTATATGGTAAGAAAGTTGAAGTTTTGTATATTTACGATGGTTTCAACACACGAGTTGATCAAAGTCATCGATAATCTTCGAAAATTTTAAGTTTGATAATGCATACTGGTTATTAATACTATGAATAATTGCGATGAAATCGATATCATATCAAATTGGCTGATATCATTGATTATGTAGGGGACGATACGAGAAGGATTTGCAGTATTTTCAGCGCAAAACACCCTATTCATCGTTTACTTAGTTGAAAAAAATTAAAGTTACAATACAATACAAGCTATTCCTCGTAATACACTGGCACATTATAAAATGATGATTTTCTAACCTTTTCAGCGTGGAAAGAATACATGAAACCGGGAAATTTGATGATAAATTCTGATTTTTCTAGAAAATTTGAACGAATTTCATACCAAAAAAACAAAACATCCTCATTTTACTCGCTGCGCCATCTGGTTGTAAATCCAACGTAAATTCGTCAATATCCCTCTAATAATGAGCTCATTTAAATTAGAGTTCAGTCTCTGGATTATTGTTGGATCGAGTAGTCCTGTTTAAAATTGAATTGAAACCCTGAATACGACAATTTCTAATTTACTTTTCAGGTGATTGTGTACCATGTGCTCTTGGAAAATAACTGAGGTAAGTAACAATTCATTTAAATAACTAATCCTTATTGTTTTTTCCAGATGAGCTGTGTTTTTGTGTTTAGTTTAGTGTTTTCAATTATAGTTCAAGTGTAACTATTTTGTAGAATGAAGTGAATAAAGTGTGAACGAATAAATTGTGTTTTTTTTTTCTTTTTTTGAGTTCCTCCTTGGCTCTGGCCGGAACAGTGGTGGATAATACGCCACAGGCTCACGCGAGAGGTAATGATGATTGGAATGTTTACCTTCGTGTTGTTGGATGCCGAAAATTATAGCAATCAATCGTAGCGGAACGAAAAAAGAATACTCTGGCAGGATGTTTCGGGTTACGAAATGAGAAGAAAAGCAGCATCAGATGTCTTATTTTGGGCCTGATCACAAACGTCACTTCACGGTGAAAACGAAATGAAGCGTATATAGGGCCCTATTCCAGAAAACGAGACAAGTAATTCGTCTCGTCTCGACTCGGTTTCAATCACTGTCAAGACGAGCAAAATATCCAATTCCACGAGTTTCATTGAAATGTTTTATTTGGTAGACTGGAGAGACTTCAGTCAGTTTTTCTCGGTATGATCAGTGATGTCAGATGAGAAGACATGTTTTTGTTTTGAGAAAAACAACAAACAGTTTTAAAATTGATCAATCGATACTCTTTTCTCAGTGCCAAAATATTAAAAAAAAACATAACAAAAAGGAATAAGTTTCATATATCTTTTGATTCCAATGATATTTTTCCTCGAGGTTCATAACTCAGGTCTGTTTTTAATCGAGCTCGGCTTCTGGAATATGAAAACAAACGAGACGAGCGCTGGCAAGTTTTGGTGAGAATATCTGAAAATTGATAGAAAATAGTTTAAATTGGGGTCAGAACAGCGTACTTATAGAAGGCAAATAACGCAAAGAAAAAAATTTCATTCAAATTTTAGCAATTTAAAACTGCCTTAGGGTCGACTAATCTGATAAAGAATAGTTGACCTCATACAAACTAATATCGTATCCAGATGTCGACACCATTCCGCCGTCAACGCGAATGGCGACGGGAAATTCAAGCGATTGAGGAAATGACGCGGCGCACAGCTGATACGATTGGAGAATTTTGGTGAAATTGATTATTGTTTGAAGACAACAGAGAAACACAACAGAGTTGCCAGTATCCAACATCGATAAAGCAGCTCCATCTCCTCACACTCTTTCCATTCCAGGCGTCGCCTTTTCCCGAAAGAGAAGTGTGGACGCTTTGTCGAGACGCTCATTGCAGCATGGCTACGCGTGACGCATCCTTCTCGTTCAGAAGCACTCGGCACTCGTCTTCAAACCATTCGTTCCATTGTTTTCGTTGTTCATACCCGATGACAGTCTCTGCTATGTTGCTAATTGTTGCTTTCAATGTGTTCCTGCTTATCAACCGGTTTGTAAATAATATAATGATTATTTCTGTACGGGCGGTGTCATTCGTGATGTTTCTTTGTTTACATTTGTCAACATCGATGTAACGATTCAAATGTATTGTTCTGCGAGGACAAGAATGAATCATCAATCAATTATCGTCAACTGATTCTACAATGAAAAAAAAACCATTTCAGGGCGACCAAACCATTCTACTAAACAGTTATTTTTGAAACTTCGCAGCATTCCAAAATGACATCCAAAGTTATTAACAAGTGATTTGAACAAAATAACAGCGTAGTTCTATGTCAACAATGTGGTCGTGTCTTGAACACAACCTCTTATAACTTTTCTTTTTATTATTTTACAGATCTTCATTAAAGTAATTTGTGGTTCTGTTCAACATATAAATAAACCTAAATATGTTATAATAAACTTATGACAATTAGCTACATTTGTAGTTAATAATAGTGTAATTTACAAACCAATGAAGGAACCGAATAAACAAATATTTCAGTGACGGTACTTTGGAACGAAAAACAGTAAGCGTCTCGACGTGTCGTATCGATATTTTTTTTATCACGAGTGCTTCCAAAAGAACTAACCATAAGCGTTCGCCATGGCTTTTTTGCGTGCCTCCAGCCATTCGTCCGGATGTTTGCTCTTTTTGTGCGAATAGAGGTTCGCGTTGGAATTGGTCGTCATTCCGCACACGTCACAGAAATACAGCGATTCACCCGTGTGGGAAGCTCGATGCTCTTTCAAAAAAATACTCCTTTTGAACTTTTTCCCGCAAAATTCACACTCGAACTTTTCCTCCACATGCACACGGCTCTTGTGTCTGCTGAGAGCGCGGCTATTCGGGTATATTTGGTTGCACACATTGCAAGTGACCGTCTGGTTTTCCTCGCTATGTACTGTCTTGACATGAATCTTCAGATTTGGCTTCCCGTTGACCCATTTGCTGCAAATGTGGCACTGAACTCGTTCGATCGTATTGATTCCCATATGCTGTTTGATATGCCGTTCCATGCCCAGCTTTGTGCGGAACTCCTGCCCACAAGTATCGCAGATGTGCTTTGAATGACCGCTATGCTTTGAATCACCACTGTGCATATTTACCATGTGAATTTTCAGAGTAGACGCATTCGCCAGAACCTTGTGACAAATCGTACACTCCGCCTGAATGTGCGTATTGTAATGGACCTTCAATAACCATTCCTTCGGGAATCCTTGACCACATTTTTCGCACTTGTATGGTTTTTCTTCGTTGATGCAATGTTTTCTTAAATTGTGCAAATCCAGATAATACTTATTGCTGTAGCTTTTGTTACACAAGCCGCAGTGGAACTGATTCGGATTCAAATGGGAATCGATATGTTCGATTATTTTGCACTTCTTGTAGAAAACACGATTGCAACATGTGATGCTACCACGGGAACTGTGTGATTTGCGAGTGTGCCTTTGTAATCTATCGAACGAATCAAACTCTTCAGAACAAAACTTACAACTAATAGTTAAGAATTCTTGAATTTTCTTGTTCTCTTCGGCCACCTTTTCGTATTTGTCCTTCTCGAGATCATTTTTCCGCGCTTGTTTCATCTTCGTAACAGTTTTTGCAGCCGAAGCTCTCTGTTTGCGTTTTCTTCGAAGAGGTTTTCTGTCATCTTCCTCATCAGAATCAGAAGGCTCGTCCTTGATATCATTTTGCGATGCTACTGACCCATCATCCTGGTTAGCCGCGCATGGAGATGGTTCCTGCTTTATTTCCACGTATTGTAGAGCATTCAAATCGGCCGGTGCAGCTTTCAGTTGATCCTGATTCAGCCGAACAGTTTCATGAAAGGAGTGAAATTCATCCACTTTGGACGAACACTCGTGACAAATCTCACAAGGGAAGAATTCTTCTTCGGGAAGCTACGGTATTTGAGGTATCAGCTGTAGTTTACGGAATATTCAATACGCTTACCTCAAATTTGAACACAGTTTGCAGCTTGGACCGGATTGCCAAATCGTTGATCGAACTACAGCTAGACTTTTCGCTGGGATCTAAGCATAGGCGGCATATTTCCTTTATCTGGTCATCCATTTCTGGATTTTCGTTGGTTTAATGCACAAACGAATTTGTTGAAATAGTTGAACAGTTAAAAGAAAATAAAACACTTTGGAATGTTTTCAGACTATTTACAAATCGATTCAAATATAAACATAGAAGCAGGGTTGCAATCAGTGTCAAAAATATTCGCGTTCACAACGTTATACGTTGATATAAAGCCCCATACACGCACAATACTATTGTACCAATTTATTGACACTATTATTGAAGGTTGTCCACAGACGTACAGTATTATGGCGCCACAGTCATATTTGTGCAATGGAATTGAATCGTTTGGAGATGATATTGAAGTTTGTGCTAAATATTGCGCAAGGCTGGCTACTGATGTTCAATATTTCATCGCAAGTACTTGTTAGAACCTGACACTTGATATGACATAATGCCGGGAGTGAACGATAAACCTCGATAAACTTGAGAATAAAATACTTTTCGGCGTGTTTGATGGCCATCGCGATACACACGTCCTCGAAAACGCCCTGTATTTTTGTTTTAAGAATACTAATTTAACACTCGAGAAGATGTACATGTAAACATAAACTTTGACATTAACTGATAATATATTGCACAACGCCACCCATAGATCATGCAATATTTTATGCGTTGCACAATAAATATCTAATTTTTTTTATATCGTACAATATATTGGACAAAATTTCAATATCAGAAACACACGCTCCATATTATTTCACAATCTCCTGTGTTGTGCAATAATATTGTAGATGTATGGGCCACTTAAGCGCCTTGTTCACAACCTGAAGCGGACCTTATGGCGGGTTTACATTAGGGAGATCTATAGCTATAGATGGATTTATTCACCCGAAAATAGATGTGATATACATGATATACTTCTTCGAGGTATATATGTATAGTGTATAACATAAATTGAGGCATATGTAAACGTTAGTGAATTTCTCACTGGTTAAAATCACTAAAGTTGGATGCAGTTCTACTTCAGGTGATTAAATTCACCGAAAATATGAATATATTCGTTATATAAGTTCGCGCTAGTGTAAACGGTTGATGCGATTTCTATAAATCTTATCATATTTCATCACACGAATATATCACTAGTCTAAACCCACCCTTACACGGTAAATATTATTGACAATATGATGACATTTGAGAGCATAATGACAGTTAAATACAGCCGACAGCGCAGAAATCCGTAATTTCTGATTCTCGATCAGGGATGTCAGGTGATTTTTTCAGATATCTTCACCAAGGCGCCTAGAAGTATATCCTAAGGTGAGGCCGTTTCGTCACTAAGTTGGTTAGGAGATCGATATTTGAAAACAGTACGGAAGAAAGCAAAGGGGAATTATTTGCCTGTAGCGTGAAAGAGACAGACTGATCACGAGCGAGCTTCGGCACTAGCGTATTGTGTTTTGTTTACAAACAAAACACAGTAGACTTCCAAAATGGCTTAAGAGTGATTTTAGCAAGTTGGCCCTCCTCAGGATATACTTCCAGGCGCCTTGGTTAATGATGGGGCTTACCCGTTCCTTTTCGAAGGATTTTCCACCACCGATGAACGACGGCCCAGAAGAAGCGTTGCAATGGCGGAATACACCGACGCTGACTATCCGTTGAATTGTTGACCCCAACGATGGGATGCTCGGCCACTTGTTCGCTGCAAGTTGTGCCTGATGCAGTTCTGTTGCACTGGTCAACTGCACAAGAACGATTTCCAGTGAATTCCCTTCACTATCGAATCACTATGGAAATTCTTTCTTTGACCACTTTGACCACGACTGAACAAGAAGGGAGCAAGAGGATTGACTTCACTCTTCAACGATATATTTTGTACTGACCTATTCTTAACAATAGTTTCCTATCCTAGCTACTATATACAGTGACCACTACTAGTGGACGTTGAATTGAATTGTTCTCTTCTCACAATTATCTTCGTTACAAAATTCTAGGGTGACCCTTTCAGATTGGGTTCTAAATGCATGATAGATTTGATATAAGTTTAGGTAACATAGGAAATAAGTTCAAATACATTTAAGTTCATTTAGTATTAAGTAAAGATATTTAGTATAAGATAGATTTAGTCTTTAGGGCATGGCAATATTCATCAGTTAATTTCTTACTGATATTGTTATATGGCGCGTTTTATTAAACTTTCCTTGAGATTTTGAAGTTTATTTCAAATAATGTGAGCGAAGAATACTCATGAGTTTGGAAATGATAATTGACTGGCTGAACCGTTGATTGAGTGAATATCGCCCCAATTCTTCCACAAAAACGGAACTATGAGTGTTCTATTAAGGTGGACTGAAATGCCAAAAAATAGAATGGATGTCTCTTATTTGTCAAACAATTTTTATAAATAACTCAATATGTGTATTTCAGCTTTGATGCTTTGGTTTTAACTCAATCCATATCCATGTAGCTAATTATTGAAACGGTATTTATCCGGAACACCTTCGATTTGTGAATTGGTTGAAAATAAACCAAGAAAACGACACGTAAACAAAAGCCTTGATTCTTTTGACGATATTTTCGACCAATAGTAGGTATTTTATGGAAATAATATCTCTCAAAAGTTAACATACACTCAAGGCGCGTAGAAGTATATCCTAAGGTGGGCCAACTTGCTAAAACCACTCTTCAGCCATCTTGGAAGTCTACTGTGTTTTGTTTGTAAACAAAACACAATACGCTAGTGCCGAAGCTCGCTCCTGATCAGTCTGTCTCTTTCACGCTTCAAGAAAATAATTCCCCTTCTGCTTTCTTCCGTACTGTTTCCATATACCGCTCCCCTAACTAACTTAGTGACGAAACGGCCTCACCTAGTACCATAGACCCGTCTTGCATACACTATCATAATGAAATGTCTTCACATACTTTATAATGGATGAACAGGGATGACAGGTTTGAAGACATGTCTTCATTTTGAAGACATTTGACTTACAGTGAAGACATTTGATAATTATAATGTCAAAAATCAAATGTCTTCACTATAAGCCAAATGTCTTCAAAATGAAGACATGTCTTCAAACCTGTCATCCCTGTTCTCGATCATCAATATCGTGACATCTTTATATAGGGTTGGGGAAAAAGAAATGTCGTATTTCTGATCGGAATTTGACGCTTTATTTAAGATACTTAAAATTATCCAATTTATGTCAAATATGCATTGTTCGCAAACTTGTTGCCATTTAGAAGGTAACTTCATTATCCCCCCTTTATAAAACCCCCCTCTTTATTTGCAAAAAACTCAGACAGCCAGTTTTCGCAAGCCTCTTTTGAGGCCAACTTAGTATCACCAAGAGCGTTCTGCATGGACCGGAAGAGATGATAATCACTTGGAGCCAAGTCCGGACTATACGGTGGGTGCAATAGGACATCCCATTCGAACCCCCGTAGCTTCTGGCGGGTCATCAAAGATGTGTGAAGCCGAGCGTTGTCCTGATGGAAAACAACACCATTCCTATTGATAATTTCTTGCCGCTTCTGGTCAATCGCCTGCTTCAAAAGGTCAAGCTGCTCACAGTAGAGAACCGAGTTGAGGGCCATAGTTGAGCAGCTCATAGTGGATGATTTCCTTTCAAACCCACCAAACACACAGCAAAACCTTCCTGGCCGTCAATCCGGGTTTGGGCTGGCTCACCGCGCTTCAACCACGACTTTTTTCGCTTTAGGTTGTCGTACGTGATCCACTTTTCATCACCAGTCACCACCTTTTTCAAAAATGGGTCGAGTTTGTTCCGTTTCAGCAGTGCATCGCAGGCGTTGATTCGGTCTAAAAATTTTTTTGCGTCAACTCTAGCTTTTTTTGGAATCCAATCTTCTGCAAATGGTTCCAAACGGTTTTATGGTCTATACTCAGTTCCTGGCCAATCGAGCGAGTGCTCACATGCCGGTCTACTTGGATGATTTCAACGATTTTATCGGTTTCCACGACGATTAACCTACCAGTACGGGGTGTATCTTCGACAGCCACTACACCAGAACGAAATCGATCAAACCAACGCTGTGCTGTGCGAATCGTTACAGTATCGGGTCAATAAACTTCACGAATTTTCCAGCTTCCAGGTCCCGTTCCACCAAACGTAGTCGAATGGTACAATTGGAAAGGGCCAGATCCAACATTTCGTTAACACTCCTATACTCGCGCATTGGTCTGTCAGACCGAGAAATCAATGATTCGTTTATTTCTCAGAAAATATCAACACTACGATTTTGCGGTTCTCCCTAGCTTCGTTATTCGTCATTCATCATCGTTTAGCGTATTGCATATATTGGTACAAAGTGGACGTGTCCTCTTTTTTAACACTTTCGGTCTGACACACCGACGCGAGTAAAGGAGTAACTTTTTTGGACAAGTGACTTTTTTCATATTCTAGAATATTGTTGAATGAAATGTATAAATTAATGTTAGTGGCGTGGAATATTTATTGAATATAATGCATAAGATTATCACCGGAATATTCTTATTTGATTTCATTCCTTTTTGTAACTGGATTGAACGGATCCATATATTAACTATTCGTCGCTATACTCGTCGTTAGATTCATACATAAATAATTGACTTTCGTATAGTTATTCGCTAAATATAATGGTCATACATACACACTTGTGAAAAAATTTCACTTGTGGAAGAATTGTAAACAGTAAACTATAAACTAATCGGTGGCCTATGGTAATTTTTAACAGTTACAGTTTTGGGGATATTTTTTTATAATGAACAATATCGACAAGAAATCACGGAAAAGGAAAGGAAGTTCCTAGAAATCCTTTTATATCATCTTTTTATGCCCTATCTAAAAAAGGCATTAATTCTTAGTTTACCAAGAATACAGAAACAAAGAATGTTAGAAATGTGCAAACTTTATATTCCAGAACCTTTATCATCTGGTGACTATCTAGAAGGTCATTATACATTCTTCTCTTCGATAAAAGACCAGAAAAACACGCAACAACTGCATGAAATGTATAAAATTATTTGTTTCGAGCATGTAGTTATGCTATGTTCTGATTCTTACTCCAATGAAACCACAATCGATGAATACGTTTTTATGTTATTTTATAGCTCTTCATACTCCCATGAATTATATTCAGCTGCTTACTTTTAATCAATAACAGTGAAAAATTCGAATTTCGTTATTTGTGTTGGAGTATCGAAAATTACTCTGTTTTGAGGAGGCTGAATAAGATGACTATTAAAACATAATAAAGACGAAGAAAACATATTTTTTGGAGTTCTTTTAATTAATTCTGGAATTAATTCTTCAAATAAATGCCAATAAAGCTTGAAAAATACACAATGATAACATTACAGAGAAGTTCAATTTTTGGTCTGTGACACCGTGCGCGAGTTTACGTGTTATGATTTTGCACGCGAGTACAGGAGGGTTAATCGCCCGAATGGTCATTCGTGGTTTTGACGTAGGACTACGTCTTTCATTTCTATACCGGGGTGTAAAATCAAAGTTTCGAAAACGAAAGCGTTACGCCGGAGACCGAGATTTTGAGAGTTAATATCTCCTAAACAACTGCACCACAATAGATCAAACTAATGGTCGCAGTGGTTCAATGCTCCTACAGAAGAAACAACTGAACAAAATGGTATGATAAACACTTCATTCGAAAGATAAAATGTCTACGCGTTCTATACTTGTTACTTTCGGATCCAAAAACTTGTTTCAATAGTCTTAAATTTGCTTTCAAAATAGGCTATTGAAATCACCAATCGGTATATAAGCGAGCGGCGCTCGGAAATCCACTCAGTTCTAATTGAACAGCGATTGGAGCATGTTGTCGCTGTTGCGGTGAAGCTCTTTATTTATCATGAAAGCGCGGATGAACGGTGTCACCAAGAGCCTGTTTGTGCACCCTAGGCCAGAAGGGAATCTATCAGGAGGAGAGTGATGCCACAAACGGTTCCCTGGGAAGACATCGCTACACACACATACACGCGCGGCTATTAACAGGTGGTTATCGAGTTGGCATTAACCACTGGTGGGCTTCCAGTATCGAGGAAAATGTGGAAATATCTAATCGTTACTGAAAATAATCTGCCAGTTCCTTTGGGAATTTTCAAAATATATTCATGTGAAAGAGTTTATTTGAATGTTTTCTATCCATGTAACACTGTGACCAAATACATTTGGTTTTGTGATTTTTCAATCAATCGCAATTAACAGGATAGCTTCTGAAGATTATTCTTCCCCATCAGTAGGATATTTCCGTATCCAATATTGTATGCGCCCGCAATCGATTATTGCTCAGTCGCCGGAAGTTCCGAGCTCAGAGAGTTCATTCCCCTCTAGTTTGCCTTCCAAATTGCCATCGTAAACCACACCTTCTCTCGATTCAATCACACACAAAAAGCATACTTAAGCGATATTCTGGTGGTGAGACACATTCATTTTTCGTGAGGACATCGACAAGACAACATCGTTGCCTAACGTGCTGGAGGAGGTGGACGGCGAAGGATCGACACATACACGCGCAGAACTCTTTCCGATAGGATGCCATTCAGCATCGAGAACGATCCGGAAAGATCTAATCATTGCTGGAAAATAATCTGCCACTTCCTTTGGGAATTTTCAAAATATATTCATGTGAAAGAGTTTAATTGAATGTTTTCCATCCATGTTACACTGTGACCAAATATGTTTCAATCAAGTGCTATTAACAGGTGGTTATCGAGTTGGCATTAACCACTGGTGGGCTTCCAGTATCGAGGAAAATGTGGAAATATCTTATCGTTACTGAAAATAATCTGCCAGTTCCTCTGGGAATTTAAAAATACATTCATGTGAAAGAGTTTATTTGATTGTTTTCTATCCATATAACACTGTGACCAAATACATTTGGTTTTGTGATTTTTCAATCAATCGCAATTAACAGGATAGCTTCTGAAGATTATTCTTCCCCATCAGTAGGATATTTTCGTATCCAATATTGGATGCATAAAACCTTGTGCCTCCAACATAACGCTTTCGTTTTCGAAGTCCCCCAAATATTCATTCATTCAGAATGAATTCAGATTCAACTTCAAACAAATGATCTCTAAATCAACGATAGTCCTACGTCACCCTTGCGGTTATACCATAGATATAACCCACTTCCTGTTTTTTTTACGTAGAACTACATCTTACATTAAGAGTCAAATCAGAAAACAGGTCACGTTTTTATGAAATAATGTTAATATTAATAACTATTTTTGCTGCGAACGGATTTTAACGTTTTGCATAACCATCGAATCGGAAATTTTCTAAGATTTGTTTGATATGCTATACATTACAATCCCATAGTCTGTATATAGTTAAATTGATGAAAATTGGAAGCATTCCCATTTCCCCATACTTTTGTTCTGTCCATTTATGTGCATTCCCGAACAGAGCTGTCAATAACGAGCAATAAAGAGAACAAGAAGAAGAATAGAAACAACAAAGGGGGATAGCGAAAAGAGAATAATTGCGAAGTGAGTAAGCTGTCACTAGCGTATAAGTATTGCATCTCCTCTAAGGAAAATCCAGAATCTCTCTGTGCCCGAAACAACAAAGGTCGCTTACTCTGCCCGTTTTGTGTTTTATGTTTCCTCTCGAGCTATGAACGCTAGTGAATATTTCACTCGAAGTTTATCTCTGCAACTGTGTACATCTGTTAGACGCGTGTTTGATGCTTGTTGAATGGCGATGCACGGAAGATGCCTCTCGTTAAATACTCAGTGCAATGCGTACATTGATATAAAGAAACAAATTGCGACATATGACCAATTAGTGTATTGTTCTCGCAAAGGCAAGAAAAAATCGTTGCTTCTCGAAATGATTCTACAAAACCACGTAAGCCATGAAACCTTTTCAGGGTCCCCTAAGCGTTATTTATGAATTTTCGACATATTCGCAAATAATATCCGAAATAATTAACCAACGAATTTAAAAAAAATGCGTAGTCCTACGCCCTAAGCGGTCGTGTCTCGGATACAACTGAATTCGATAATTGTTTCATTCAATCAATACAAATAAATGATTAAACGTAACTATCCCGAATGGGTTATTTGAACTGATTGTGAACTTAAGATGACCTACGAATTAGAAAGTTATCGTAATCCATGTTAAATCGGCGTTAATTTTGTGAAAGAGTGAGAGTGAGAGTTATGAAACACTGGAATTTTAGTTTTTTGAACGTTCCGCGCCTGAACACAACAATAATATTGAAATGGCCAGTCTTATAAATGAAGATAGTTATTGTATTCTACACCGACTTCAATCGACTTCTTGCATATCTCTGGAAACTCAGAAAAAAGAAGTGGTCCTATAGTTGTGAAACGTAGTGTATCAGGCTTGTCCAAACCTAATTTTGGTATCAGAATTAAAATGAGGTAAAATGAGTATCCTTAAGTATCTCAAAGTCAAAAAACAAAATTGGTCAGAGGATAAGAAGGGTGAGTGTGGGATATTGTTTATACATTGTGAATTTTACATAATATGGAAACATAACTGAAGCACACATATTAAAAAAAACTGGATGAAACTGAATGATATTTGAAAAAACTGGAAGATTTTAGAAATTAACTGTTTGACTGCACTAAGAGAAATAAATAGTAAATATATCAAATTTTTTGGCAAATACTTCCAATTTATAGTCATTTTCAATCGTACTAATAAACATACATGTCAAGCAGAACCATGATTCATAAGCTCAATATCGGCTACATTCTCCCGCCGAAAATGCGCGTATTGAAATTATATCCTTATTATACCTCCGTATTCCCTTATGGCAACAATAAAAATGGTTAATCTAAGTGGTGCGGACTCAATCCACTTCATTTTCAAGCAAATTCATGCATGTTTTCAAGCGATTTCTTGCAATAAATTCTCAGACCACCAGGGATGCCAGATTTACAAATATGTTTGTAAATTTACAGACATATCTGTTTTATTTTTGTTGTAGACTTTTTGGATATAACAATATTTCACAGGTTTTTGAAAAATAAGAGGCTTTATTCATCACACCAAAGATATTCGTCTCACCATATGACATTTTTCCACAGTTTTAATACAGAAAAGTTATTATATTTTATATCAATACATTTATATCAATACACATGACGTTAGACCAGCGATACTCAACCTGCGGCCCGGCAGTCTTTCTGGTTGGCCCATCTGGTGTGTATGAAGTTTGAAACCCGTACTTTTGCCCTGACATCATTGCAAACGAAAGAGAGGATACGATTATTCACAATCAATGAAAAATTGCATTCTCTGCAGGTAAGGAAAAATCTTGAATGAAAATTGTCTCTGATAATTTTTTTCTGTTCTAGATAAGATTGTTTTGCTGAAATGCAAGGAGATTTATTGAAAAATAGTTAAGTTAGGGTCAGGACTATGTCTTCTAAGTATTTAAACAACATCGAATAAAAATTTTCATTCTATTTTCAACAACTTACATTCGCTCTCGGGTCTGCTTATAACGAAATATGGGTTACTGTTCGATATTGTTACCACAGACATGGTTCATGACCATGTGGTGATCTAAGACTTGTATAGCCTCGCATGGCGGATGGAAAATATACACTGCATTTTCTTATAAATTTCATCAACGACAAGACCGCAAGCCTTGGTGGATGTCCAATATATCAACGAAGAAATACTGATTTTTATAAAAATTAACAACGCGTATGTACGTGTATGTATGTATGTGTAGATCGTTGAAACATTTAAACACACCTACAACACATAGGTTATTAAGTGGTCTGAAAAATCAATTTTTTCCACTTATTCCCAAAAATGACAAATGAAACTTAATAAGTTTTGAATCACTGAACTGATTTGACCTAGCCTTTTATCAAAAAATATTTAACTTGCGAAAAAAATAATTATATTTTAGTAATTATTGATTGCAGTCGTATTTTTATTTTTTTATGACTTTGGACTAGAGGGCGCTATATATTTTTTATATTTTTTCTTGAAAGCTGAGGATTTTTTTACATAACATATATCGATATCAGAGATGCTATTTTTTTTGGTTTTTTAGTAATGATTTTTCAAAGTTAACCGGTGGTCCGAAAAATCATTTTTCCCCCTTTGTCCAAAAATAACATTCTGCAAAAAATCATAACATTTTAACTACTGAACCGATTTAGATGATCGATATATTAAATGGAAGCCAATAAGCAAAATTTGAAAAAATATCGCACTTGCGGGAAGTTTGGATTCTAGTAGCATAGGTCTAGTTTAGGCACATATGAATATTGATCGAAGACTTAAAACATGTTAAATTTACAAAGTTATAACTTAAAAACGATAATTATAGCATGTCTGATATCGAGATATGTTAGGTAAATAATACTCAGCTTTCCATGAAAAATATAAAAAAATAGCGCTCCTATCTTTAAGTAAAATCTTTTCATAGAAAAATAACTCGTAAGCTTCAATTTGATATGTCGATGATAGCAATCGGTCCAATAGTTCAAAAGTTATGACTTTTTGTAGTGGGAGAAATGGGGAAAAATTGTTTTCGAACCATCGATTAGTTTTGAAGAATCATATTTCAAAAACGAAAAAAATAGCATCTCTGATACCGAGATATTTTATGTAAAAATTATCAGCTTTCAAGAAAAAATATAGAAAAAAGCGCCCCCTGGTCCAAAGCCATGAATAAATTAAAAAACGACTACACTCAATAATTGCGAAAATAGGATCGATATTATCTGCAAGTTCAATATTTCTCAATTAAAGCTCATTGGCTTGAATTTGATATGTCGATCAGCTAAATCGGTTAAGTGGTTCGAAAGTTATAAATTTTTGAAAAAAGTCATTTTGGGAAAAAGTGGAAAAAAAATGAGTGGGTTATATCTATGATATAACCGCAAGGTTCACGTGGAACTACCTTAGCTTAGCAATCATTCGTTTGTATTGATTAAATTCTTGATTGAATGAAACAGTTTCCAAATTCAATTGAGTTCAATATATTTGCTCTGTTAGTGAAAAAAATGAACAAATGCCGTGTAAAGTCAATTCATTTATTGTGATTGATTGTTCTTCGTTACAAGTAAATTTAATGACGGACCTTTTACGTTTGGTATGATGACTAGAACAAAATATATGTACGGAAGAATTATCAAACGTTTGATGAACCAGCCTAAGGCTGAAAATCTTTCCAATAAAGACAACAACAAAATTATCAAACGATTATTTTATTTTACATTTCCCTCTGAAGTTTACATCCCAAAAGTGTACATACTTCTCGAATCTCGAATTTGCTTGAAACTGGGAAGTTCATTCGCTTCTAGTGGCTGCACGATTTTCCCAGGTTCCTAAGTTTAGAAGATCATGTTAGGACAGACATATTCCACTCTGCACAAAGGCAAGCGAGGACAAAAGTACTCGCAGTTTGCATTTATTTGCAGAGCCGATTTCCCCAGAAACCTCGGTTTTGAAGTCTGTGTTAGGGAAACACATTTCAATCGGAACAAAAATACCCCCGATTTGTATGAATTCGCAATGCCGATTTCCCCACGCTCCATGGATTTGAAGTGTGTGTTAGGGAAACACATTCCAGTCGGAACAAAAATACCCCCGACTTGCATGAATTTGAAATACCGATTTCTCCAGGCACCTTGGTTTAGAAATCTCTATTAGGGAACACATTTCGGTGGGAACAAAAGCTCCCCCTACTTTCGTGTGTTCTTTTTCTTCTTTTTGGCTTTAAGAGGGTTTAAACTTTTCAGTTCACTCGCCTCTAGGCTCTTTCGTGTGTTTGCAATGCCGATTTCGCTGCTTGGTTTTAAAGTCTGTGTTAGGGAACATTTTTCGATGAGAACAAAAGTCCCCCTACTTTCATGTATTTGCAATGCCGATTTCCCCAAGGCTGCTTGGTTTTGAAGTCTGTGTTAGGGAAACACATTTCAATCGGAACAAAAATACCCCGATTTGTATGAATTCGCAATGCCGATTTCCCCACGCTCCATGGATTTGAAGTGTGTGTTAGGGAAACACATTCCAGTCGGAACAAAAATACCCCCGACTTGCATGAATTTGAAATACCGATTTCTCCAGGCACCTTGGTTTAGAAATCTCTATTAGGGAACACATTTCGGTGGGAACAAAAGCTCCCCCTACTATCGTGTGTTCTTTTTCTTCTTTTTGGCTTTAAGAAGGTTTAAACTTTTCAGTTCACTCGCCTCTAGGCTCTTTCGTGTGTTTGCAATGCCGATTTCGCTGCTTGGTTTTAAAGTCTGTGTTAGGGAACATTTTTCGATGAGAACAAAAGTCCCCCTACTTTCATGTATTTGCAATGCCGATTTCCCCAAGGCTGCTTGGTTTTGATGGCTGTGTTAGGGAAACCGTAAATCGGGCCAATCAAAACGATGCAGTTAGGGCGTTTAGATAACGCCTAATATTTTACAGTTATTCAATTGTTTATCTAATGAAAAACAACATTTTGTTAGTTGCGATAGATGCGTAGAAATATTCCCTATCAAGTGATGCAAACATCTCTCCTATCCAGTACGAAATGTTCGAGCTATAAGCATTCGAAATCTTTCATTTTTTCCTGCATGTTCTGTGTTTAGGTTTTCATTTTACCCTCCATATATTCCGGTTAGACGTAGTCCCACGTCAAAATTATTTCAGTCCGCATTGTTGGATCACCCTAAAATGGAAATGCGCACCCTAATGAGAAAATAAAAAAAAATACGAGTTTAATGTTTTGCGATAAAGAACAAAATTATCACTTCTGACGAAGATCTGAGAACCACTATATTGGTTAGGCATGGAATGGCTGTATATATATATACAAAATACAATGTTACGTGCCACGCGATGTACAAAGTATTAATGAATATGTGAAAATTAACGTTAAAAGACATTTCTGTAGATCTGCACGCTTTTACAGACTTTTCCACATTTTTAACAGACATTCACATGTTTTTACAGACTTTTTTTAAAAATCATCTGGCATCTCTCCCTTCCACTTTTTATCGAATATTTTCAAATCGCAGGAGTAAACATTTACGTGACTCTGACTTCGTTTGTTTTTATTTCGTTCGGAAAACGTTATGTCAAAGAGAGGGGACATTAAAAATGCGTTGCTCAGTGAAAGGCTGAGATGCTCTTTCAGAGATGGAATGGTTAATTGAACAATTGACGGAAAAATGTAGCTCGTTCATTTTATAATTTTGATTATGTTTGCCCTTGACAACAATACCTCTTTTATAGTGTTGATTATCATAAGAAAAATAACACTCCTGATCGTTGGATCTCTTTTAACATTTCAATTGGATCTTTTTTGACAGCCGTTTTGATTCAGTCCGCACTACCTAGTGGTTAATACGCGCTTTTCTCACCAGTTTTAAGATATGACAACATTCACGTTTACTAATGTTATCGAGTAAAATATACTAACCTCTGGTAGGGATGCGGGTTTGTTGACAACTACTAAGTTTGCATTACCAAATGTATTTGGTAGTTTTCGACCGAGGATTTTTCCAAGTGTGGATAGAGAGACAAAAACTGGACGAATCCAGTTTAAACTAGAACATTGGCAACGCTGGATATAACCCACTCATTTTTTTAGTGCCCATCGCTGTACTTAAACTAAAAGTTCGGGTTAATAATGGATTTTATCATTGACTGCTTTATTCATACAACAACGATAACTAGGGCCACGATTTTTTCGCCGCATGGCCTCTGTATTTGTCTTTGTACTTCAGACCCGTAACGATAGTGGAACTTTTCGGGAAAGCCGATTTCCCTCCGAACATTGTGTCAGTTTCCGGATGGAAACGAATGTACTCGTGCTGAATGTGTAGATTCTCCGGCAGCTCAACGGGTTTGAGGGATTCCAATGGTAAAGTAGTGCTCACCGGAGTTTGATAAAAATCAATGGTATCGTCTTGAAATATAAGATGGAACACATGTTTTGCGAACGCTATCAACATAAGCCGACATCAACTTACCCATGGTGTTTATTTCGTGCAGTCGGGAATTAGGGACAGAATGTTTAAAGGCATTGTAGCAGGCTGCGAGAAATTCAAACTTTAGTTCGTTAGTGGTGAAACTTTGCTTCCGATCGGAAAGTTTGAGGGTGTTTCCAATTGCCACTATTGTAGACTCAACATTTTCTGGCGGAGAATACGGCTTTACTGGACGAAGATAACTGAAATAAATAAGATCATTTTTTACGGCTGTCCAGCGATTTGGCCAGCAGGACTCACCCTCGGGAGGCCAACGATTGTCCTACCGACTGAACTGTTTGACCAGTTACGGAAGCTCCCTCTTCCAGGGCTTCGTATTCAGCCCTCATTTGCATAGATTTGGTGTCATTCCGTGCTTTATCCGTAATTTCGACTTTCTTGAATGGTTTGATCCGATTGGCGCTTGCATAACAGCGGACATTGTGTGCTGCTTCCTGGTGATTCGTGATTCATTTGGGCCCCACATGTGGATCGTTTGCAGCGTAACCGATTTGACATAAACGCGTGAGTGAGTGGCATCATCGATAAACATAGTCCCGGCGCAAGCATGACACATGAAATAAGCATTGAGTTAATCGAATTAAAACAGTACCGTATACTAAAACTATAAAATTATTCATCCGCAAGTGGAACAGAATCCGATTGGATTAAACAAAAACACACATGATTGTTGATTGACGGTCGGTTCGAAAAGATGAATTTTGAGTTCGTTACGAAGGCACTCACTAACTCGTAAACACAGTACACAATTTGTCAAAAACTCAGCAAGGTGTTCTACTATCAGAATTATATATTGCAGAATAAATAGCAGTGCAAAGAAACTCTAAATTACTTACAATTTTCGAACCGAATT
Source organism: Toxorhynchites rutilus septentrionalis (assembly GCF_029784135.1). Lineage (NCBI taxonomy): Eukaryota > Metazoa > Arthropoda > Insecta > Diptera > Culicidae > Toxorhynchites > Toxorhynchites rutilus. The sequence continues at coordinate 304,117,974 of NC_073745.1, read as the reverse complement.
GTATGAATGTTCGGCCTAGCACAGAATTTCTTAATATCGCTGCCATGCTCACAAATGGGTTGCACTTTTAACAGAACCGACACAGAAAATAATAGACCGCTGTCAGATGAGAGTGAGTTACGTCATTGGCGGGCTCTCATTTCCAGTTCGAATCGTGGAAAGCAATAATAGGAGAATCGTGGTACATTCAATTGATTTGATAGTATTGTTAATAGTCAATTAATAATTATCAATTAAGTCATGCGGAGTCAATCAAGTTTATTTGTTAAGTAAATTTGCTTGAAAAAAACTTTTGTAATCTTCCATTGTCTGACACATTTTTCCGATCGAATGAACAAACGTTTTCGTGTCGTATTTACGTTTGTGTCCGAACCGGAGTTTTACCAAAGAAAGGCAGTTCGATTGGAAATGCGTTGCCCAGTGAATACCCAAAGGCTACCCAAAGATGGATTTTGAATGTGTTCCTGTTCGTTCAGCTTGAATCTGGAGGAAATCCTTATGACTTCACTTCCAACGATCCAGGTGCTTATGGGTAAAGTGACCAGATGGTCAAAGGTCTAACGCGGGACACAAAAAAAAACAAAACGTTATGTATATACGTTATGTGAAAATAAACTATAGTTTAGCGAGTCTCATTCATTCGTGAAATACTTAACATGTGTCCTTGCAATTAAACCTGATCTGTATTATTTCTTTCTAAGTATCGTCATTCAGTTGTGATTTTTCGGTGGTTTAGATTTTGTTTGCGCCTGAAAATCACTGGCTCAGTTAGAGCATTAAAGCCTAGCAAGCACGATTCAAATTCAACCATTTCAATGGGAACAGCCCATTATGACAAAAGATCACTGGAGATAATATAATCGGCTGGAGATAAACATTGTCGCGTAGACCGTCAACCTTCCCAACATACCCCAGCTGCGGCCTATAGAAAACTTTTAAGTGAATAGCCAAAATGGAGAGATAGCTGACTACCAAAGCCACGGAAAGGTAAAAGAACATGTCGACATACATCTTTTCATCAGCCATGATTGATGTTTCGGCCAACATTTGCTTCATTTGCGATACTTCATCAAACAACCCAGCCTATTCCTGTCCAGCATACACTAGTTCTTCCGGCTTATTTAACACGTTAAGCCCTGACCGAGCTAGAGGACCGAAGATGAACTTTTTTTTTGACTCACGTTGGTCCCTGCGGATCAATACGGGACTTTTATAAAAATCATTATAAATCTTTATAAAAATCTTAAAAATAAATGTTTATAAAAATTAATTTTCCGCTGTCGTTTCCTGTTAACACTCTCTAAACAAAAAGTCCACTGTCGGTGCGATGAAACCAGCTCAACGCATTAATCGTTGAATGCATTGGAAGCGCTCTTGAACAGTCTGACAAATAAAAGTTACGCAGAAGAGATACCCCATCATGCGCAGGTTGCTATACCTGACATTCGCTGTGTCGTTCATATGCTCACCCGGACCAAGAGCGCCAATCATGCGTTCTCTCGTTCACCTCATACGCAGGCATACGATACGGTGCTCCGCTTTACTTTCACCACTCGGTGAACGCTCCACGTACACCCATCATGCGTTCGCTCGTACGGAACCATCGAACCACAGATGGGTAAAAACTTTTGCAACGCACTGATAGAAGATAAGGCTTCAAATATTAGGCTGTCAAAAAAGTCCTGCGGTATTTCCGCGAGGTGTCGTTGTAAGCGCGTAGTTCTAGTTGTATTCATTGTATCGAGTCATACTATAGCTTGTTGGAAAGGTATTTTTGCGCGCTATAATATAGTCCTAGGTAGTGTTTTGTTTGGTCAAGTCGTTCGTGAGTTATAGTGTCGCAAATATGGAGCAAAATAAAGAGAAAATCCGACATATTTTACAGTACTACTATGACAAAGGCGAAAATGCATCTCAAGCTGCCAATAACATTTGTGCAGTTTATGGACCCGATACAGTTTCCATTTCCACCGCACAACGATGGTTTCAACGTTTTCGTTCTGGTGTAGAGGTCGTCGAAGATGCACCACGCTCCGGGCCTGTCGTCGAAAATTGCGACAAAATCGCTGAATTAGCCGAGAAAGACCGGCATAGTAGCAGCCGTAGCATCGGCCAAGAACTGGGGATAAGTCATCAAACCGTTATTAACCATTTGAAGAAGCATGGATTCACAAAGAAGCTCGATGTATGGGTGCCACACACGTTGACGCAGAAAAACATCTTTGACCGTATCGACGCATGTGAATCGCTGCTGAATCGCAATAAAATCGACCCGTTTCTGAAGCGGATGGTGACTGGTGATGAAAAGTGGGTCACTTACGACAACGTGAAGCGCAAACGGTCGTGGTCGAAGCCCGCTGAAGCGGCTCAGACGGTGGCCAAGCCCTCATTAACGGCCAGAAAGGTTCTGCTGTGTGTTTGGTGGGATTGTCAAGGAATAATCCATTATGAGCTGCTTCCCTATGGCCAAACGCTCAACTCGGACCTATACTGCCAACAACTGGACCGCTTGAAGGTAGCACTCATGAAGAAGGGGCCATCTTTGATAAACAGAGGCCGCATTGTCTTCCATCAGGACAACGCCAGGCCACACACTTCTTTGGTGACGCGCCAGAAGCTCCGGGAGCTCTAATGGGGGGTTCTTTTGCATCCGCCGTATAGTCCGGACCATGGCGAACGAGCTAGGTAGTCAGAAGTTAGCCACAAAAGAGACCTGTGAAAATTGGCTATCCGAGTTTTTTGCCAATAAGGAAGCCAGCTTCTATAACAGGGGTATTATGAAGTTGGCATCTCGTTGGGAACAAGTTACCGAACAAAACGGCGCATATTTGACTTAAAAGAGATGATTGTAACTAATTTTATGAACAAATGAAAATTCAAAAAAAATACCGCAGGACTTTTTTGACAGTCTAATATTATTTTTACTACGCCACGAGTAACGCGTGATAACGGAAGTCGCGTCAAAGTCTCTCACTCTATTCTGGAAGCCACCCTACTTTCTAGATTCTTTTCAACAGACGAACAGTAGAGAACATGATTTCCAATTTCATTTCATAAAAACTATATTCACACCATATACCCTTGTGAAGTTCATCACTTAAACATTTCCAACGGATTGATTTCACTCCCTCCATTTCATGATGACAACAAAGGAAACCACTATGAATATAAGGGGGGCAATGGATGTATGGAAAAAATTTCATCATCGAATTTCAAAAACCCAATGGCCCAAAAAATTTCGGATATGATTTAGGGGTGCCTCAATGCGCTCAAAGTTTTGATCTTTTGGTCCTCAAACATCTTCCAAGTAAAGGGGAGTAAAGGAAATTTGGAAAAACGAAATTTTATTGTCAATGCCAAATGACTTAAAAATGCATGGAACGTCGAGATCTGGTGTCATCTCGAAAAAAAAATTTGACCGAAAATAGACCTTTTGGGGCTTAGCCTGAGAGGCAATGAGGGCATGAAAAAAATAATTATCGAATTTAAAGAATCCACCATGTACGTTTTGTTTATTGGCCCCAAAAAAATGACCTGTACAAAATTTCAGCTCAATCGGACATGATTTAGGAGTGCCTCAAAGCACTCTAAGTTTTGTTTTTTTCAAAAACACACCTCTAACACGCTCATATGATACTTCGATGTCCAAGTAACAACCAGAATGAATTCAGGATCGTTTTTGAAGTTTACAAAGCATATTAAAATTAAGGAAAAAAGTGTCCGAATGTGCCCCCCTCTCCCCTACTGCATGTCGCGATACTAATAGCGAATTCGTTTTTGTTCAGTTTCAACCCTAGTGCCGCACTAACTGCTGTCAAAACGTTTTTTTATTCACTCAGTTTCGCACTCAGTGTCGCACTAGTTCGCCCCGAAAGCTGTTAGTTTCGCACTGAGATGTTCCACGGGTTGGCACTCGGGTTCACCAATACAACTATACTGAACTGTCAAGTTCCGAGTATAGGGCGCTTGCAGCGTGCATATGTATTAGTGATCTGTTGGGCAGGCAAAAGTGATCGCTCCATAGGAATTATATGGAGCGACAAGATTGAGCTTTGTTTAAATAATTATTTTAGCGAAATAGTTATAAAGATTACGCGCTAATCTATATCAATAACATGCGAATATATGTTTCTTCACATAAAAATATTTACTTTTAGCGTCAAAGCCATACACACGGGGAAAAATAGAAATTTCTGTTTTGGCCATGATTCATATCAATGGAAGCAGATTGATTATTCAAAAATTTTCACAGAAATAGTGCAAACTGCACATTGCGATTGTATAGCCGGATTAGGTGAAGTGTGCTCCCATTTAGGTTTTAAGCTTTTTGCTGGTCTCGTGAAAGAATAAACTATAATGAATATTCGTGTGCAGATATCCTTAATCGGCGGCTAGTTCCGCCAAAAAAGCAGTTGATTATGTTGAAATTAAGGACATTTTCAGCCTGAAATATCAACCAACTCTCAGATATGATTTCCGAGTACCCGAATGCTCTGCGGAGAAGCTAAATACGTTTATAAGAAAATTTATCGGAAACGGAAAAAATCCATCGATTGACCAATTCATGGAAATACAAGGAAGCATTCAAACGTGAGCTCGAGACTCTGTGACTTTGATCTAGGTGCGAAAATGTTGATAATCCTTTTTCTGCCAATTTTTCGATTCCAATCTAATGGGAGAGTCGCTCAATGAACATCGCGAAATAGGTGCTAGTAAACTAAATAATATGCGTTACACAAAAACTCTTGTTCATAAAATAGCTTGCCTAACTGTTTCACAAAGTTCATGTTAGCTCTATGCACTATTAGAATGACCGTAACTCTATTTAAATCATCTACAAGAACGCCGATTGATAAAAATCCGCTTCTGCTGCATAGACACTACGAATGTAAACAAGCGAATGTGTGCCCAACACATGCTCTGCATGTATGTGTAGCAAGAGCCCTATTGTTTTGGAAAATCTGAAAATAAAGACTATGAAAATAGAAAACTTGCTGCTTTTGCTTTTGTATTTTTGGAATCGTAATCCAATTCGGATTCTGATTTTGAAGAGTATATTCGAGTAGACAGCATTAAGCTACGTGTTCTTTCATTGGGAGGCGGAAATAATGATGGATATTCAGGTGGAATAAACCTGCTTTCAAAATCATGATCTAATGATGATTTTATATTATAATAGTAATTATTTGTGGAACAAACAGGAAATGCATTGACAAATGGTTAAGTGAGTGTTAGAACTACATGTGTTAGGGAATCAAACAATATGAAGTAAAAATTTTCATTCAAACTTTTATATTTTTACACTGCACTTGGTCCTTCTGATCTGATAGAGAATAATTTACCTCCCAAGCACTAATATCGTCACCAGATGTCGACACTGTACATTTGTCGTAGCAAATATAAACAAATCAAACTATATAACGCACACCAACAAACCACCGCATTCGTGAAACTGAAAACATTTTTTATTACAGAGTCAGTTTGGCACTGACTCAGTTTTAAAAACGAATTCGCTATAAGATGATCGTTATACCGAAACACTACTAAAACCAATGAAGTAGAACATCATGATTTTGCATTTTATACGATTTCGGATACACATGACGTATCTTTTGATTGATATTTCATACGATTATAATTTGATACGAATTTATATGCCACCAAGCATTTGCCAAAAGTTGTACGATTTAATGTTTGCTGAGTAACTGGATGTCCTTTAGGGGATATAATTGGGAAACGTAGCTCGTACGTAGGAACGAGCATCTCCAGAGGATCAAGAAACGCATTGATAGTTTCTAATAACCGCTGGACCCGTGTGCGTAAAATTTATAAAGAAACTGTAAAATGTGAGTAGAACCAGGAAAAAAAATAAAGGAAATAAATTTAATAAACACAATTTTAGTTTCAAGCTGCGAAAAACGAAAAAAAAAATTATTGTGAAAATTAGTTTGTTGTAACTGCCCGAACATTCAGGTTGGATGATTTTACGACCAGTAAAAGTTGAATTATTTAATTCAAGTACAAACAACAATGTAAGGAATATTTTATTGAAAAGACGAAATTCTTCTAAGAAATTGATTGGGATGATTTCCAACGTTCAACAAGAATTCAAACGATGATTTCAAAAGCATCGAAATCTAACTCTGCTGGATGCTCTGGCAAACGAAAGCATCCAGTCTTGATCGCATTGGAAATTCGCCACTCACTTCGATCACCCTCGGTGTGTGTGTGGTAGTGCGCGATAGTTCATTCTGAGGCAACTCGCACACGCAACACACGCCATTAATAATTCAGCCGTCGCCTATTTGCCGCCGTGTGACCGTCGCTCGATTCGCTCGCATTGTGATTTCAACCGTTGCCGTGTTCGGACGTGTGCTTTGTCGTTTCGTTCTGCTTGCGTGTGTGAACCTTCTTGGGAGAAAATATCAAACCAAGAGGTCGCGTCCCAACCAGTGTGTCTCGGTTTCGTTCTCACATACACTTGCATACGTGTGTGGTGGAAATGGAAGTTCGGTGCGAAGGAGTTTGTGTATAAAGTTGTGTGAAGATTCCAAATATTGTCGCGTTCGAAATCGATAAAAATGGTGAAAGTACGCGAGACCCGAGAGTGACGATAAGCGGAAAGAAAAGGTACGCGATTTCCCCTGTCTCTTGTTGAATGGGGAACTGATAGTGGTGAACTGACGCGCACTGGCAAGAATGAGATGGATATATGGCAGGCAATTGATATACAGTTTTAATGAGTTGGGTGCGATGCAATCGCATCATCATCAAAGCAGCAGCAGCAGCAATAACGTTTTCATTGAGAATAGATGAACTCAGCTGCTTGCCCGAAGGGAGAGAGAGATTGAGTGAGAAGGAGCGAGGGACTAATAAACATCGTGCACAGTGTACACGCGACATCGACTAACAACCGCTCACATCATTGCGGTCTGTTACACATTACATTGTTGCCATTGTTTACGCAAGTATTGGGCGGCTGAAAGAGGCGAAACGATCGCAGAATTGAGTCACTCGCCGCTGAGCGGCGGCGAATTTGAGTGAATGCTCGGACCTTACTAACACCACCAGCGGGGTTTTTATGTGTGTTGAGCGAAGGCAAAAAAGAGACACAGTCCCGCACACACTCGAGCTAGATCGAGATCTCGGACTTAACATACTTTCTAAATATAATTGACTCTCGACGTGGGAATCGAACGGACGGATTATTTTTGCGTTCCGACGAAGCAAATAAGAAGCTGAGTTTTTTATTCGCTTCTCAATAGCTGTGTGGCCCTCGATCGCAGGGCTGTTTTGAAGTCAGAAACGTGTAAAAGTGAAGTGAGGCACGACGAGCGCACAGTAATTTGCACACGGATATCCCGAAAGTTGACGAAAGTGGTGGAAGTGAAGAATATTGTGTGTGCTTCACTTCGAGGGAAGTTTTCCTTCGCAAAAGTGGGGAAAAAGAAAATCCAATTTTTCCTTTCCGCACCTGTGTCGGTGTGTGTGTGCGCGGTCGCGTTTAAGAGGAGCAAAAGTGCATAAATATATGCGGCTGAGATCTCCGCACCTGGGAATGTGTTGGTCTCCCGTTTCGTCGCGTGTTACATGTGTGTGAGTGTGATTTTTCGCAAATGTCAAATATGACAACAGTGTTTTAGCTTGTTTTCTATATCCGCCATTTTCTACCGTCGCCATCGGAAAGGTGAAAAATCGCTAGCTAGCAAGCGAAGTGTAGTGTGCTGCGGTGAATAATTTTGCCGACGGAGCGGAGCGTGCGTTACTTTCGGTGGCGTAAATAAATTACAAAAAAAATCATTGTGAAAAGTGAATAATACCAAAAGCCTCCGGTGTAAAGGAAAAGAAATTTTGCTACCGAAGAAAAGATCAGTAGCTCTCTGGGTGGAAAGGTGTAGCAAAGTATAGCGAAATATAGGAGAAAAAAAGAGAGCAGTGTATATTCGGATACAGAGGGCCAAGAATTAGAGTATCGCTGTGTGCGTGTGGTGGAAAGTCGTGAATTTTTTTTTTGTTTCGGTGTGTGCCATAGCACCGAATGTTGTCTCGCACTGGGAGCCGAGCGCAGTGATGTTACCCACACAATAGTGCGCCACTTCTCTCTTACCAAAGCAGCATTGTAGAAATTGTATTTATCTATCCTCTAGTGAAAATGTTAAGAATAACACAACCATGACGCACCAGAATCACCAAACTAACGGCGCAAGTTTGGAAGATTGCCACACAAACTTTTTTGCCTTGGTAAGTTACGCTTTTTTTAATTCTCTTTTCCATTATGTATTTACATCCCCTTCTGGCACCGCTCGCCACTTGTTTCTCTTGCTGGTGTTCCACACGGTTCGAACGGTTTTTTTTTCTACTCTCGGCTCGGCCTGCTTTCTCAATGGTATTCGAAAAGATGAACATCCAAGCGAAATACATATTTCTCTATTCCGTTCACCTTAACGTGGAAAAGCTAATGATGAATATTTTGCCATGGCTTTATTCGCCGCCGCGATTTCCCCTACAAATACTTACATCACGAGCGCAAGACAACGTAAACAATCCAGAAGCGGGGGCTAGTTGATGAACAACAGTTTTCAAGGCGAACAACGGCACCAGTGGTGGTGGGGTTACTCCTAATTAAACATTACCCCCTTGGTTGATCGCGTTCCCTCTCTTTTGCTGCTTGTCCAGGAATCGGTGTTATCAAAACTCCGCAAATATGAAGGCATCATTATCAAGTGCAATGCAAATCAAAAAGAACGTAAAAATCGTATGTCGCACTTTACGTCATTCTCATGCAGCTCGAGCGGGTCTGGCTGTGCGGGAGCCAATGGCAAGAGAAGGGGTGGCAGATTAATTTATTTTTTTTCAAATTCCTCTGATAATAATTTGAAATGTTGGGGAGATATAACATCCACTCAAAATATTTTAAACCGAATATATATCAGTTATTCGAAAACATGTTTGGGTATTATAAGCTGTTTGTTTAATGATTTCTGATTTGTATTGAAGAATTTAATTTCTGTAATGTGTAATACTGAACACCGATTTTGGACCCCTATTTTACAAGCAAGTTATGACCGAAAATCATAAGCCTTTTATTTAGCCTACGAATAAAAATTATTTCATCGATGAATATCTATCAATGAAACTGGAATGAAAACAAAAACAATGCCAAACACCGAATAAATTTCAACATACACATTTAAATTTCTTCTGTATGAGCATTGTACCACTGCGACCATTAGTTTGATCTGTTGTAATGCACTCCAGTTTGCTATGTATGCAGTGTCAGTTCGTTCCATCACTCAGGGAATAAGTGATAGTCGCACCAGGACTTTACATATCCCCCCACGAAGGTATGACTTCCTTTATGAAGTTCTTTAGCCTTTCTGGTTCAGCAGACCAAATCTCGTTAGGCATAAGAATGCCCTTTACAAGAATTCGCAGTCTTCGCTGAATTAGTGTACTGCATTGACACAGTAAATGTTCCGAAGTTTCAGCTTCGAAATTGCAGAAACGACAATTATCATTTGCCAGTTTTTCGATTTTTTTAGAGTGATACCTACTCGGACAGTGTCCGGTTAATGTATTCAAATCTGCCTTATTCAAGCTGAGTAGGTTGCGTGATATTCTGTTACAAGGCGTAATTAATAATTTGGATTGTCTTGGTGTTGATAGAGCCCTCCAGTTGGCTTCAGTCATTAATATTTCCCAGGTTTTGAGCTCAGATTTCATGCTTGTTGTCGATGGTCCACAAAATGGCACAGGCCCGACAAATTTAGTTGAAGATACTAATCCTGCTTAGAGATAAACTGTGAGGGTCCCAAAGGCCCTTTAATTTTTTTTTGGGTCCTACCTCCACCCCATACGCTTCTTTTGGAGTGGGAGGGACTGATTATCTCGTAGATAATTAGTTTTTCAATGTTATATTACTTGATGTCGTCGGATTTTTTCTGGTACTATATTTCTCGTTGCGTCTACTCCCGCGTATGGCCATCACTCTAAGTCCATCACATCTAGTCAATTATGAAATGTACATTCTGTAGTCATTATATAATTATCATTTTGTTCTCATTCGCTGACATTCATGTCAGTGGTCAATAAAATTTTTTAACGAAGTCAATTGTTGTCCTTTTGAATTGTGCGATATTTGTCATTTCTTTAGCGTCTTGAGGTAATGTGTTGTAAATTTGTAGTCCACGATAGAAAAGTGATCGTTGTGTCGTTGTTTTTGTAAGATATGGTAATCTAAAGTCAGCTTCTCTCCTAGTGATATGAGAGTGCACGTCTCTTCCATATTCGACATCTTCCATCAAATAATCAGGTAGTAATCCGAGTTTCATTTTATGAATAAAAATCAGGCAATTTCGGACAGTCCTTTGTCGTACGGACAACCATTGAAGCATATCCAACATCGAAACACTTGGTGTGTACCTACTACATCTAAGAACCACTCTCATTATCTTATTTTGTAAACGTTGCAGTCTTTGTAGTTGCGTATCTGAAGCATGTAGCAATACTGTAGCTCAATAATCAAAATGTGGCATTATAACAGACCGTACATACGTCACCTTAGATTCGAATGTTAGATACCTGTTTATCCGGCAAAGCACACCATATTTAACAGCCACCTTTTTTATAACGTAGTCAACATGTTCAATGAGCGTTAGCTTCTCGTCGGCTTGCACACCTAGATATTTAACAAATTTTACTCGTTCAATCATTACACCATCCATGAACATAGGTGGATGTCCGTCTTTCTTCCGACTTCCGATTATCATCCAGTACGTCTTGGAAAGATTCAGACAAAGTCTCTTCATTTTCAAATACTCCGTAATTATTTTCAAGTCTTCGTTTGCCTCCGCTATTCCTGTAGACAAGTCATCATTCACCCAATAAATTGTAGAGTCATCGGCAAACAATTTCAATACACCTCTTCCTGTATGATATTTCATGTCATTAATATAGAGAATAAACAACAAAGGACCTAACACACTACCTTGCGGAACATCTAAATCATTTAGTCTTCGATCCGATGTAGTATTTCCAAATCTAGTTCTTTGACTTCTATTATTCAAATAGCTTGTAAACCAATGCAAAACCACACCAACAATTCCTATGTTCTGTAATACTTGAAGAAGCTTCTGTCTATCAACTGTTTCAAAAGCTCTTTTGAAATCCAAGAACACAGCTACCGTGTATTTTCCATTCTCTATATTAGACTTCCATTTGCGTAATATTAAGTTTATCGCAGTCTCAGTAGAATGATTCTTTCGGAAGCCTGATTGTTCTGGAAACAAAATGCCTTTTCTGTTGATGAATTCCAGCAACTGCTTCTTCACACACAGCTCTAAAATTTTTTCTTGCAGTCTCAACATATTTATGGGTCTGTGTAGCTTTGCATCAGTAGTGTTTGTCACTTTCGGGATAGGTATTACTATCGATTCTTTCCACGGTTCTGGGACTACACCGCATCGAAGACTTTCATTTACGATTTTCAACAACATACCATTCATAACTAACGACGCGTCTCTAAACACTTGGGTTGACACATTTCCAATTCCTGATGTACGTTTCAAATTCTTTATTAATTCGTTGAGTTCATCATTTGTAACCAATGAGAAATTCCTCAAATGCGGATCGTCTTCAACTGACACTGACACTAACGCTGACAACTGACACACATTCGACACCAACACTGTCTGACATGGAGGAATGCTTTCATGTATTTCAATCACGCTATCAACAAAATACTCATTCAATCGATTTGCAATTTCTTGTTCGTCTGTTATTTCTATGTCATCAAAGTTCATTATATTCGGTTTCGTCGTCTTGGAATTCAGTAGTTTTTTAATTGTTTTCCATAATTTTCTTCCGTCATATTTATTTATTTCCAATTCTTCTTGAAACATTGTATTTTTTGCCTCTCTCAGCGCCCTCGAATATAGATTTCTAGCAGCAACATAATTATTCCAGTTTCGCGTTGTTCTATCTTGCCTATGCTTACCACACAATCTATCACGGCGACACTTTAGATTAGCCAGATGATTGGAATACCAGCTGTTTACTGGATGTGTTGTAACGATTTTATTAGTTGCGATACACTTTTTTCTAAGATTTCATCAAATGTTCTCGCTTCACCATGAATATCGCCTCCGACAGTAGAGGAAATAGACAAACTTTGTCTTAATAAATTGTAAAGACTCGCCTGATTTTAACGAACCCATGATTTAACCGAAACATGCTCATTTTGAGTGTCTGGAACAAAATTGCTACCTGGTTTAACACAAAAAAAAAACTAAATCAATCTTTGTGCTACTTAGTTGGGTTACTCGGGTGTCTTGTACAACGTACTGCTTCAAACCGCACACATCTGCCACTCGTCTCAACTCACGACTCTCGTACATACTGTTATAATTTATATTGAAATCACCACAAATTATATTTTCGATACCATCATTCATCGCATCTGAAAGCCATTCATGCTCAAGTAATCTCAAGAATTCGTTATCACTGAAACTAGGAGAATGATACACGCCGCCAACAAGTAACTTCTGATTTCCTGCTCTAATTTTTATTGCAAGGAACCAATTTCCATTTTTCTTATCGTTTTTAACTAACTCTACCAAATGTCCATTTTTCACATATATGGTAACACCACCAGTAGGTTTCGAATGTGATATGCAATGTATCATCTGGTATCCAAGAAGAGAGTATAAACATAGATTAACATCATCAGTCAAATGTGTTTAAACAATTACCACCGCTAAAGGTTTTATGTCATATATGCTGAGAGAAATGTCATCGAAATGAGTGGATAAACCAGCCGCATTCAAATATACAATCGACAGCTCTGGCTGCTATTTACCATAGTCAACAAGCTCTCTTGCTTTCCTAACTTTTTCCTGGTATATGGTACATTCATAGCTTAAGGCCGTGTGGCAGATATCCAACTGATGATCAGCATCAAACTTCTTCTTTCGATTGTTTTTGTCACAATTGAAACATTTTTCATACTATGTTTTACAATCTTTTGACTTATGACATTCACCACAATACGGACAACGTATACTATCATTGCAATCTGGAGACTTATGTCCGTAGCTACAACATTTGTAACATTTCAAGACACTAATTGCTTCGAAAACTCTGCATATTTCCCAACCGACAGTCACTTTTTCCATTTTCAGTAATGCTTCGAACGTTACCGCATCAACTTCAATAATAGCTATATTTGCGCTACGTTTCCATTTTCTATTCTTGTATGACTTAACGAGTTGTATCTCCGTATTTTCGTTTAAGTTATTTTGTGTCTTCAATTTATCTAAAAACAAAGAATCATCACCTTCTTTAATTTCTTCGTCATGACCAACAATCCTCAACTTTGGTTTGTTTGGCTGTCTGATGCGAATTTCATACTTTTTTCCGAGTTTTTTCTCTGCTCCCTTCAATAAAACGGCAGCAGTTTCCCTCGAGTCACATCGTATGAAGGCCTCCCCTGTAGCTTCTACAATTCGCATCGATTTGAACTGCAACCTTACTGGATCAAACGAAGAATGCAGTTCAGAACGGGTAATATCAATGTTTTGTTTGTTCTTTGGTTTGAAACAGACAGTTTCATCAAGTTTCATCATCGCAGAAGACTTGTCTTTTATCATTGTGGTCATTTTGTCAATTGGAACCGTCGGCAATTTCATTACCCAGTATAGATTAACGTCGTTAGTATCAGCTAGTTGTTTCAAGGATAGAATACATTCCCAAACTAGCTTTGACTGACATGTGTATGCTTTTACTGCATTAATAGCTGTTTGACTATCTGAGAAGATACAGATATTGTCAAACCTGTATTTTCTAGCCAAACAAATATTTGCGCATGTTAGAATAGCTTGTATTTCTGCTTGAAAAACTGTAAGTCACTGTCCCATTGAAATTGACATGTCGATTTTTGGTCCAGTAATCCAGGCTCCCGTAGATTTACCAATTTTAGATCCATCGGTATAAAAGTTTAGTGGCCACCTTCTTTCCATTCGTGGCGATTGAATTCAATCACTTTGAAGGGAACGCTGAAGTTAGTGCTTACTATAGTGTTCAGTTGAAAATCTTTCAGGATTTGTAAATGCCCTGTGAGATCTCCTTCTAGAAAATGTTTTATACGTTTCAGTTTTAGTTTTCATACGTTTCAAGATGCACATATTGGTGCTTCAGTCAATGACATGTGTTTTTATGTGCAGACATCGCTTTGAAAAAAATAATCGATAACAATGTGTCGTTGCATCGCTACCGTTACAAATACAAGCTATTGTGAAAAAAATATTGCTATACAAGCTAATTAAAATTTATTGTAGTGACATGTGTATTTAACTAACCGCATTTTTTGTGTACAGTGGTTGCTTTGGCTTTTGCCTGTGGGGTTGAGTTAGCCTTTTAGGAGGACAAACAACGATCATTCTGCACAGCTGAGAAGGACATGGTCATATTGAGAAGGATTTCCACGATAGCCAGAACGCTAAGAAGGTTTAGCTAGACCGTGATAAAATTAGCTACATGATGCTGTTTGTCTTTGATTCATATTATAAATCTGAGAATGACAAAACATTGCATAATAAAAGTTGCCTTGATTTTGACGAACCCTTTAACAAGACTACAAGCAAGCAGCAGAAGGATCTGAATGTAAGGTTTTGGGATGAACGAAAAAAGAGAATATATGTTATGTGTTCTGTTCTCATTAATGTTCTTGGGACAATTTCAAGTATTAGATCTACTTACAGCATTCTAGCACCCCCCCCCCCCCCTACCGTCCTCGCGTGCAAAATCATAACACGTACACTCGCGCACGGTGTCACAGACCGAAAACTGAACTTCTCTGTAATGTTGTCATTGTGTATTTTTCAGGCTTTATTGGAATTTATTTGAAGAAGAGGGTATGATTGATTAAAAAAACTCAAAAAATATGTTTTCTTCGCCTTTATTATGTTTCAATAGTCATCTATTCAGCCTCCTCAAAACAGAGTAATTTTTGATACTCCAACACAAATATCGAAATTTGAATTTTTCACTGTTATTGATTAAAAGTAAGCAACTGAATATAATTCATGGAAGTATATAGAGCTATAAAATAACATAAAAACGTATTAATCGATTGTGGTTTCATTGGAGTAAGAATCAGAACATAGCATAACTGCATGCTCGAAACAAACATATTTTTTTACATTTCATGCAGTTGTTGCGTGTTTTTCGGGTCTTTTATCGAAGAGAAGAAAGCATAACGACCTTCTAGATAATTACCAGATGATAAAGGACCTGGAATATAAAGATTGCATATTTCTAATATTTTTTGTCTCTGTATTCTTGGTAAACTAAGAATTAATACTTTTTTTTTAGATGGGGCACAAAAAGAAGATATAAAAGGATTTCTAGTAACATCCTTTTCTTTTTTTTTATTGTTCATTATAAAAAAAATATCCCCGAAACTGTAATTGTTTGCTTTTGAACGTATGAATCTAACGACGAATAGTTAATATATGGATCCGTTCAATCCAGTTACAAAAGAGACTGAAATTAGAATAGTCCGGTAATGATCTTATGCATTATATTCTATAAATATTCCACGCCACTAACATTAATTTATACATTTCATTCAACAATATTCTAGAATATGAAAAAAGGCACTTGTCCAAAAAAGTTACTCCTATACCCGCGTCGGTGTGTCAGACCGAAAGTGTTAAAAACAACACATGCGATACGCTAAACGATGACGAACGACAAATAACGAAGCTAAAGAGAATCGCAAAGTCGTAGCGTTGGTATTTTCTGAGAAATGAACGAATTAGTGATTTCTCGGTCTGACAGTCCAATGCGCGAGTATAGGAGTGTTAAGCCTGGGAAATGAGGGAAACAGGCGGGAATCAAAATCGGGAAAAAGACGGGAAATACTTCATGAAGTCGGGATTTTTTCACTCAGGCGCTCTAAAATGTTAATATATGTGCGCGTTAAAACGTCGCAAGAGATGCAACAATTTTCTCTCTTTGGTGATTCAAAATGGAGAACGCCTTGTTTAACCCCTTAGAGAGGGGGGGTGGAGAGTCTAACTACCATAGAAACATTTATTGCATCTTAAAACCTCCATGTGCCTGATTTGGTTTCATTTGCTTGAATAATTCTCGAGTAATGCAGAAATTTGTGTTTCATTTGTATGGCAGCCACCCCCCCCCCTAAATTTGTATGGGGGGGGCTTAAAGAGGGGGGTGGAGAGTAACCACCATAGAAACTTTTATTGCACCCTAGAACCTACATATGCCTAATTTGGTTTCATTTGCTTGAATAATTCTCGAGTAATGAGGAAATTTGTGTTTAATTTGTATGGCAGCCCCCCAAAAATAATGAGATTCTAAAATTCTACAAAAATACAAACACTAAAATTTTTATGTAATGTGTTGGAGAGTTCCTTTTTCCTTGATTTCTGCACATTGTTCAAAAAGCATCACACTTGCAAAAGAAGCGTGAGAATGTCCCAAGAAAGCCTGAGAGAATAGACCGTCTGCATACATTAGCAGACAACTCTGTAAACTTGGCAACCCTGCTTTCAGACGACTTCGATCGCACGACAAAGCAAGAAGAATTCCAAATTTGCGCACCTCCAGCCAGTCAGCCAGCCAGCCAGCCTGCGAACACAACAGTAGCCGTCTAACCAAGCAAACAAGCCCTATCAAACGCTGTTCCGAAACTGGTTCGTTGCCTCACACGGCCATTATTTTGGGCTGGTATTGGTGTACTAACCGCCGTCGATTGTGACGACACGGTTCCAAAGTAAGCGCACAGAAGAGTATGTATGGAAAAAGAAAAGAAATGTTTTACCTCTGTTCATTACCAACACAAACAATCCGGCCGTTCGACGAAGTCAAATCCAAAGATTCCTTCCCTTTCATCCCTCTTCTACTGCCACACATGCGTGCACGCGTCGAGTTCCATAGTTTCGTTTGTTGGTAGTGGTGGTGGTGGTGTGTATGAGGCGAGAATTTAAGGCACGAAAAAAGGACTTGCCTTTAAAAATAAATGAAAATGTTTCAATTATAAGCAACGACGCTCTCTTGTTGTTGGCGACGTCAATGGACGCAGCCGATGTGTAGCGACGGTGGCGGACAGAGGGATACACACCTCTGCTCGACATCTTTATCTCCTCTGATGGCATACGCGAGCGAGTGGGGGTATGCCATGCATGCGAAAAAGGCTCAAAGACAAACGTGCCATGTGGAATTCCGTTGACGAATTTGTGCATTAAGCCCCACAATGCTGCACGCAATTCCGAAAAGGAACAAGGCCCGCACGGAAGTCGGTCTCTCATTGGAATAAATTTGCATTAACTAATAGGATACAAACTCACTGTGTGCGCGATGCCGATGACTGCTGGCTGGCTGACGATGGTGGGAGATTAGTGCAAAATAAAGTGCATTTGTTGTTTTTTCCCTTCTCTTTCTTGGTTTCTTTTTTCCCATGTTGTTATGAATGCATCGCAGGCTTGAGAAGTGCTGTGTTGTGTGAAACGTCGTCGTCGTGTGAGCGCCCTGACAAGTGAGAAACACCGAACTGCGCTCAGTACTCACACCAATAACACGGGAATGTTTTTTTTGGTAAATGTGCTGTTCACCGCGACTCGCGACTTGTGTATGCGAGCAGCAGCAGTAGCAGCAGCAATGTCGTGTAACTTCCAGAAGGCATTGAAGCTGTTTCCCTTGCTGCATCTTTTACATGACATTGGAACGCTGAAGCAGCAACAGCAATAGCTGTGTGTGGCACAAGGGGAAGTGTTTCGATGAACCTTTTTAATGCATTTTTCGATTGTTTTCCAACAAGGGTTGGGAAGGTTGGAACGTTGTGATGAGCTTTGCCTTTATCAGCATTTGTTGTTTTTCCATGTTTTGGAATATGCACCGATGTGTGCAAATGCATCACACCACTCCATTTGTGCTTACGGGTTTTGCAAATTCGTTTCACTGCACGCGTGTTTGTGTATATTCTATATTTGAAGTGTATACGCAGCTGGTTGGCCCAGAAGTTTTGCGATTGATAACGCTACAATAACGGGGGTATTTAAATACATTTTGCATTGACCAGGACAGACAGTTCTTCGACAGCAACGCTAAAACCGAAGCAATTTACTGTAGAACCAGAGCGCAGAATTACACCCGGGGTCATACAACATACGATAGCCAAGCCAATCTTAATGTTTCTTGTACAAAAAATATAGTTTTTAGTTTCTTCAGCAACCAACTTTGTCTCTAAGGAGAGTTCTATCAGAAAACAACCATAAATCCATGAATTTGTTGATATTCATTGGTGTCAAATTTAGGGTTATAGTCGGAGTTTGTTTTCATAAGGATACAATCAATTTTTTTTATTGCTGTTTGTGAAATTTATTAGGCCTGTTTATTTCATTGAGTGAATCCATATTACAGGACATCATTCTAAAGCTATCCCATTTTTTTGGAACTAGCCACGAGATCCAAGGATCCAACCTGTAGAGTGGAAAGGACCTACATTTAACGCGACCTTGTGTACATCGTGGATAGTATTCTTTATTTCTGACAAGTTATCATTCACAGCTACTTGGAAACTCTCGTCCTTTAGAAGCCAAGATACAAGCTTTGATGGCGGAATCGGGAAGTTTGCTATACACATCTTGAGGGCTATCGCGTCCTACCAAACGTTGCAGTATGTCTTTTCAAGGTCCAGCAAAATTATTCCAGATGACTTCCTCACAGCAAATTTGGTAGAGTGCGTTAACCGCGCTGATTTGTGGCTCGTGGCCATTTTGGAATCCAAATTGATGGGGAAAAAAAATACAGACATTACAGAGCAATGCATAGTTTACACAGACGGTTCAGACACTAAAAACTCGTCGGTTGATATGATACGATGCTGAGACTATTATCAGAGTCCATGCCAGTTATCAAAATAGCGATAGAGTCTCATGGATGCTTTCAATGTTTCGACAAGTGTTCTGAAAGATGATGGATCCATCATTCCATTAATACGAGGAACTGATTATAATAGATGAAATTTGAAAACTGAGTAAATGGATACTACATTTTAAAAGAACCTTGGATCTTCACCAAAAAGCCTTTTTTTTCTTCACACTTCTTGAGAAGATGTTCGCAAATTCTCAAATTCTTCATACTCGGAACCACACTCCTTGGGAAGATGTTCGCAAATTTCTGCATATGACCTATTTGCCACTGGATCTCTCTCCATACTTCGTTCTGCTTTTCACCATAAATCATTTCACTTATTCGGGAACGATGAATTCTGAAATTAGAATATGTAATTTAGAATATGAAAAATGAAAGATGGAGTTCGGATCTGCAATTTAAGTTTGGAATCGAATCGTGAAGTTATGCAATCGGAGGGATTTCTAATGATAAAGAGTATTAATGTGACATTTGATTCTGATATAGGGAATTTGTAATTTGAATTTAGTAATCTGAAATAAGACAATCCACGTATCCAGAATTCGGGTTTTCAAAGTATTTTGTCCGGTCCAGATTACGATGCTTTACATCATATGTAAAGTATATTATTTCCGGTATTGTCGAGTACCAATCGAATAATTTGAGCTAGATTAGTGTTTCTGGTCGCCGTACTCGTGTACGGAATTCAAGATTTTGAACTCGGTGGAACTTGGAGCCTAGATCTGCGTTATGGAATCTAAATCCTGAATATGGAATCTGCATATGTATTTTATTCACGGAATCCAAGACGGAATTCGGAAGCCAATTTCAATCCAAAATCTCTCCATGAAATATGAAATCTATGATTTCAAACCTAGAGACTGTATCTGAAGTCTAAGAATGGAATCTGAAATTAAATAAGTAATCTGAAATATGAATCTGAAGATCGAATCCGATATCCGTATGCGGAATCTGAGATATGAAATTTGAAACCTAGATTATGAAATTCCAAATCTGCAAATCTACGATATTAAATTTTCGATTTTAATGTTAGAACAAAAAACTGAATACGAGCATCATTCGATAATCAAGTGAAATTTGATTATGCCTGAAATCTGAGGTCTTCGGATCGGAATGAAATTGAAATCTGGATTCTGAATTTAAAATTTGGGATTTTTGATTTCAGGAATATTTATCTTAATACAAAGAAAAGTTGAAATTGAAAGATACGAAATCAGGGAAAAATCAGAAATTTGATGTTCGTATATTGATTCGGATTAGAATTAACATTAGGTATCTGAAATAAAGAAATTAATATTAAAATCGGAATTTGGAGTTATGGAACTTCGAGCATCAAATTTTAACTTAATCTGGTATCCGGGTACGGAATCATAAACACGGAAAACGTATATGCGGAACAGGGCTCGGCAAAGTCATATTCAACTGAGGATTGTCAGGGGATTGTGGAGTCACGCATTCGAATGGAAATGAGTTTTTGTTTTTTCCAGCAGTTTCTCTATGAGCATAAATCAAAAGATATTTCTCTTTCGATCCTTTTGTAACTATCTACGATGGTCCGTGTTCGTTTAATTTCCCCCGTCACTTGAACTTCACGGCATTTACGGTGAATAGATCATCTAAATCAGTTTAGTAGTTCAAAAGTTTTGAATTTTTGAAAAATGCCATTTTCTGGAAAAAAAAAGCGAAAATTTGAGTTTTCGGACTACCCTAACATGAAAATGGGCACCCTAATAAAAACATTAAAAAAGTACGGGTATAGTATTTTGCGATAAGGAACGAAAATCTGAGGACCACTATATTGGTGCGGCATGGAATGGCTGTATATATGAACTGAACGAAAGAACTGTCTATTTTCTATTCCATGGGATTGTCGATGAATTCGGATTCGGAATGCATAATTTAGTTTCTTGGATGATGGAGAATATGAAATCTGAAAGTTGATCGTAGAACAGAATTATCACAAACTGGTATCCGTAAATGGATTTTGTTAATCTATCTATATATATAAAAATAGATTTATGTCTGTCTGTCTGATTCTTATGGACTCTGAAACTACTGAACCGATCGACATAAAATTGGTATGTAGGGGTTTCTGGGTCCGTGGAAGGTTTTCATGGTAGTTTGAGACCCCTAACCCCTCTCTAAGGGGGGGCTGTCATACAAATGAAACAAAAATTTCTGCATTACTCGAGATTTAATCAAGCGAATGTAACCAAATTTGGCATGTGGAGGTTTTAGAATGCAATAAATGTTTTCACGGTAGTTAGATACTCCTCCCCTCTCTCTAAAGGGCGGCTGCCATACAAATGAAACACAAATTTCTACGTTACTCGCGAATTAATCACGTAAATGCAACTAAATTTGGCATAGGGTGGTTTTATGGTGCAATAAATGTTTCTATAGTGGTAAGACACTCCACCCCCCTCTCTAAGGGGAGGCTGCCATACAAATGAAACTCAAATTTTTTGCGTTACTCGCGAATTAATCACGAAAATGCAACCAAATTTGGCATAGGGTGGTTTTAGGGTGCAATAAATGTTTCTATGGTGGTAAGACACTTAACCCTCCTCTCTAATTGGGTGGCTGCCATACAAATGAAACTCAAATTTTTGCATAACTCGAGAACTAATCAAGCAATCGAAACCAAATTTGACATGTGGAGGTTTTAGGATGTTATAAATGTTTCTATGGTGGTTCGACACTCCTCCACCCTTTCTTAGGGTGGGCTGTCATACTAATGAAACATAAATTTCTGCATAACTCGAAACTAATCAAGCAAATGGAGCCAAATTTGGCATGTGAATATTTAGTGGGCACGAAACGTTTCTATGGTGAATAGACACTCCTCCCCCCCTCTCTAAGGGGAGTAGGGGGGAGGGGTCTGTCTTTATTCTATTATATTTTCTGTATCAAACATTTATTCCATGTAACGGAAAAACATGTTATTTGCAAGTAGTTGAAAAATCTTGAACGAGAATTGTGTTTGGAAATAATCTGATATTATAATGACGAGTTTTGGTAGAAGTACCAGGAATGTTTTAGTAAAGGGTAAATTCAACGGGGTCGATTAGAACATGCGCTTAGTAAGAAAACGTGAATTTTTGAAGGTATTGATAACAAAAAACAAATTTTGGGCGGGACGAAGTTTGCCGGGTCAGCTAGTTCGGTATAAATACCCTCAAATCATGAATTTGGAGCTATGGAATTTTTGAATCTGGAATTACGGAACCTGAATTTTTTATTATATCTGATATCCGTGTATGAAATTTGCCTTCGACAACAGAGTATACAGATATGCAAAGTCTATGATGTGCAATTTGGAACTGAGCTTAAGGGGGGACCCCTGTCTGGAAGGTCGAAAAATAATGAATTTTTGTGATTTTTTTTCGGAAGTTAGGAATAAAGTGGGCTTCGAGTATTTTGGTTATTGTTTAAGTTTATTGTTAATTGTTTTGTTAAAAATGAGTTATTTTTCATGAAAAATCGCTGTTTAGAAGCACATAAAAAATCTAAAAAATTAAATCTCAAAAACGGCTTTAGGTAATGCAGTTTTACATGCTGATAAAAAAATTTGACAACACTGGTCGTGAGTAGTAGACTCATCTTTTTTTTTTAATTTTAAATCAAATATCTAAAAATCCTATTAGGACGTTTCTGAGGGCATGAGCTTCCCAAAAATGCAAGAATAGAAAATTCGATTGTTTCAACCTTCCAGACCGGGGTACCCCCTTAAGCAAACCTAAACCTGAAGTAAAAAGTCTGAAATCTGGAATATATAAAATAATTATGAAACGGATAGTAGATATCAGATATTCGGCTCTATACTTGCGAAAGGTTAACTGGGAGAAACTGAATGTGTGCATGAAGCAAAAAAAGAATTACATTTTAGAAACAAATAAACGCGTTTTTCCATAAAAAAAATAAACAATGATTAATTTTTCGGTTTGGAGGATATTCATTCATAGAGTATCAAGTTTTCTGCGAGGAATCTTGAACAGACAATTTTCTTATATTGATTTTCTATTGCAATGCTGAGAAATGAAATATTGAATATATTTTCCAATTTATACGAATTCAAATAAGCGTAGATATCAATCAATTGTTCTGTACAAGATTGAGAAAACTATCTTCGGGAATGATAATCTGCAAAAGGGCACACATACACACTCACTCATTTGATGACACAACAGTGGTGTTTTATGATGCAGTGTATTAGGCTTCTTCAGGCATTTGATGGAATAACAAAAAAAAATACAATTTCTGGCCTCTCCTGTATATCCGAGGTAATTTCGCATGTTGCGGCATAAACAATAATCTCCCCTACTCTATGTTCTGTAACTCAATATTTTCAATAACTCGATGAATTTCATGGCACCTTCGATTTATTTTACAAGCATTCTCGATACCTCCCTAACTTGGATATCGAGTTAGGAAATGTTGTCTGTATTTTTAGTTTCCATATTCAGGAGGATACTGGATCTGTAATAAAATCACCAAAATACAATTTTTCCTGTTAAAAATAACCTGTTATTCGAATGTTGTTGAAATGGGAGATTTGTTGGAAAATTCCTACTAGTTCAAAAGAATTATATTTATAGAATCATTGACCACTAGTATGGTGTATTTTCCTTGGCACTTTGAATTTGAATACTACACTTTAGTATTCATACTTTAATTTCTCATTATTCCATACAAAATTACTCGATTAAAATTGCAGATATTCGATTATTTGAATTAATCGAACGATTAACCGACGTCTCTATACCCCATCAACAAACGAAATGACGTTAGTCGTCGCCTTTTACGCTTTTTTTTGTTTTCTATTGTGGGGTTTCTCTCTTCCATACTATTCGCAAGTTTATTATTTTTTCTGTCGCTCATGTCTTCCGCGTATCGCATCCCTAAATGTGAGCGCCGCTGCTGCTACAATAACAGAAGGCAACCAACCGTTCAACCGTTCGTCAAGGCAAATTGTTTCTATCGCTCCTTTTCTGTCTCCTGCTCTCGGCATGGCATTACATTCGCGCACTCGCATTCCCATAATATCAACGACGACGACGACGACGACGACGACGAGTGATCATTTTGCGTTTAGCATACCAACACAAACACTGTTCTCTCGTCGCGCACTGTTGTACCTCAAAAACATCCACCCACACACAAGCGCACATCCTCAGAGCCGGAGAACAGTCAAGCGACGGTGGCGACGGTTTGTGTAATAAAACAACAAAAACCGCAAGCCGCACATGCGATAGAGAGGAGACACAACACAACTGACAGCGGTTACATTTAGATTGCTTTGTATGTGTGCGGGATTCGTTGCAGGCAGCAGCGGGACAGTGGGACTGTGTTTGTTCCGTCCGGAGCGGAGCCAACGCACGCGGGTCCGAATATTTCCTTGCGAATCTACCAATTATGAACAAATATAAAGGGGGTGAACGTACAGAAGGATGGAGCATTTGTATCCACCAACCAACCACCACAACATCTCATGATCATGAACAACCAACCACCTTGAAGTTGTTTTGAAGTTAATTTAATGGAATGTAAAGATTAAAATGCGTCCCACATACAGACACGGAGACGATGCTGTCACAGATAGGAAATGGAATTTTCGAACATTGGGTTTTTGTACTGGCAGCAGAGCGGTGGTCATTCCTTCGCTCGAAGAGTCGTCCCACGCGATGACGACTACGACCTATCGACGTCACTTCAAGAGTGCTATCAGGAAAAACGTCGTCGCTTCGGTCCGGCACATGCGCATAGCAAGAGCTGTGTCCATGGGTTTCGGAGGTTCATCAGGAAATTGATTTCTCAATCTTCTGTCCGCGGCAGGAAGATGATAGGAACTCTCAACACCTACTATCCGATAAACACACAACATCATTTCGCCACGCATATCGGTGTTTGTGTATCTCTCACACGCGAATGAAAAGCAAATCAAAATCAGTGTGAGGCGATGAACGACGTCAGAAAAGAAACACGGGGAGAAAGAAAACTGGTACTTGTCGTCGAGTTTGCTGTTTCTATGCCCAAATGTCGCAATGAAACCCCCACCGTGTATCGGTGATGGCGAAGGCAGTGGCCGATATGGGTAAGGGTGGGAGGAGAGGTATAAAAACAATTTTCTCCTTCATGAACTTGAGAACAAACTGTGAAACGTCACAGCTTCAAAGTTCGGGGGCGACTACTGATAAGGCGGGCAGTCTTATCGTGATATACTTGAAACACATTCCTTCCTATCTGCCCTTCTTTTCACGTCATTTTTTCTATCATCGGGATTGCTTTCGCTTGTCGTCTGTTGGTGGTAACCTTTATAAGCAAGGAGTGTTGCCAGAATATTTGAATATGTACGAAAAGTGCGAAAAGTTTTCCGAGGAACACTCCAAAGAATGCCTCTGAACATCTCAAGGACGTATGCTGGATTAGTAAGGGTTACAGTCCCCGCAAACTGCATACTTATTATCGCCATACAGTTTGATCGAGTTGGCCTGTTAGTGCAAGAACCGACCCAACTGAATCCGTGTAATGTGCACATATGCATATCTTTTCATACTGATCAAGTCGGCCGATCAAACTATCGACCGCAAAATAGTCTGCAGTCTGCGGGGGCTCTTAGGGTAGGGGTTAGTAAGGGTGTGGGCTATCATGTGAGCCATATAAATGTCAACACTGAAGAATGTACTAATGCATGTTTTTGTAGAGGCATAGACATTGGTAAGAAGATTGTAAGGAAAATCATGTGCATCATTATGACAGCTGTAACTTGTTTAGTATTCAGTTTGAATTGCCATTTCATCAGAACCAACGTTCGCAATTTTTGCAGATTTTATTGTGATAACCATGATTCGTTTCAGGAAACTTATCGCGAATTCCAATAGGAAACTTTTGTTCAGCGATGAAGCTCATTTTTGGTTGAATGTATACGTGGATGAATGAAATTGCCATATATGGAATGAAGAGAATCCTTGAGTCTTTGTTGAAACACCGTTGCATCCTGAGAAAATCATTGTCTGGTAGGCTTTATGGATCGGCCAGAACGTAACAGTTGATGGTAACCTGTTACTTTCACTTTAGTCAGAGTTATTTTTGATTGATTCCTTTAAATTTTTCGGTGTAAAGTGAAATCGGTATACTTTTTGCGTATACTGAAACGTCGATTCTTCGGTTTCGTGAATTTTGCTGTCTTTCTTTCCATTAGAAAAAAACGGCTATCATTGAGGATTGAAGCTGCTCAGATGGACAGTCGTAGTCATGCGAAATGACACTCGCAGCTTCAATTGAAAGTTTCATTCGTTTTATTTGCCTTTTTATTTGCTCTAGCCGATAGACGCAGCAATCTTCAGAGACTGTTTTTACTTGACCTCATCATTGGAAACATAGACTGCCCTTCTCTTCTGCAAAATACCAACCTGTACGCACCTTTCCGTCATCTTCGTAAGCGTGATTTATTCGTAGTTAACTGTCATGGAACAATGTATGGGTACAACAATCCTTTTGATAATTGTGTTAGATCGTTCAATGATGTAAGTGCTGTTTTTGATTTTAATTTATCTAAATAGGTGTTCAAAAGTAGATTACGGAATTTAGACTAAGATTTAGTCTGTGGAATTTCTAGAACTCGAGACGGAGTAAATAAATATATAAATATAGAAAGAAGCGAAAGGGGCGTGTACGAAAGAGAAGATGCATTTCCTTTCTTGAACGAGAAAAGAGTATTGCTACTCTGCTATTGAGCCAGCGTGAATAAGGTGCTACTTGAAGTGCACAGTAGGTCTACTATTGGACGAGAGTGACTTTTTTATGCTTTGTTTGCAAGAAATTTGGACTATGTAAGTGACATTGTTGTCTGCTCTTCAACTTGTGTTTTTTTTGAATAAATAAATGATTTTTCAAAAATGTTTAGGCTGAGAAAGTTTACATGGGAACCATTTATCCAAAATAAATGCACCCAAACGTCGTTCATTCCAGTTCATATTTATCCAAATGTACTATTTCTCTGAATGAAGAATAAATAATCGAAAAATGTTATCATGGTTTTTGAATTTTCGAGCCTAACAATGAATGAGATAAAATCTATACAACATTAAATTTCTCAACAAATTTGCGATGTAAAATGAAAAATTTTAATTATGAAATTCTGTTATCTATCTTTATTATGTCGAGACATAATATGACATTATTATGACAAGCTGCGAGTGCTCGTACCAAGGTGAGAAATAGCAAAAAAGTCAGTAGCGGCACGCCCATAAGTGCGAGTGGTTGACTGCGATTGCGGAATTCTTCAAAGATATTCGGAATCAACATGATAAGAATAGCTTAACGTAATCCTACGTCAACTATGCGATCGTGTCTCGGGCACAATCGTCGAACCTTTTTCACTGAGAATCTCGATGAACTAAACCCAAATGCTCAAAAATTAAAGTAATTTGCGTTTGATGCGATTTATCTTATCCAGATCTAAAAAGAAAAATAACGTATAACGTAGGACTGCTTTACGTTATAACGTAGGACTACATTGAACAGAATGATATACAGTGTGAAATGAACTGTAATAATAAAAATGTCAATCAAATCTAAACGCGTCATGAACATGAGATCATGTTCTGATTGGTCCAGTTTGCGTAGCGGCGAAGTACAATTTCAATGCACCAATACCACTGCGAAAATAATTGTGCATCATTCCATGAAAAAAAGGGAAAAGGTTGCGTTTGCTTCAACCAACCTTTGTGAATTTCTATTTTGCTACCGCATTTTTTTTTGCTTCAGAATGTATTCTCAGAATGTGCTCCCGTAGCCGAGTGGTTAGCGTCACACCTAACAGGCCGGGGGTTCGGGTTCGATTCCCATTCCGGTCAGGGGAATTTTTCGTCAAAGAAATTTCTTCCGACTTGCACTGTGGTTACGCGTATTCTAGAGCTTGCCACTCAGAATGCGCCCAAGGCATGTTATTTGGCATAGAAAACTCAACCAAGTACTAGTAAAATTGACGCAAGTAATACTACGTTGAGACGGCGAAGTTCCTCTAGAACGTTAGTGCCATTTAAGAAGAAGAAGAATGTATTCTCAGAATATGAACAAAGCAAGCGTAGTGCAGCGCCTTCACTGATGCGCGGTCTAAAATAAGACAATTATTATGAGTATGAAAGTTATTTCGTTCCCAGTTTAATTTTAGTCTCGCCTTATTCGACGTAGCAGCCAACATCCTTACACTAGGATTGGGCGATCTTGAATCGATTTTTAATAGATTGATCGTTTCCATTCCATTTTTCTATTTTTTGGATCGATCTTTTGTATTCAAAAAACATTTGCTTTCGATTTTTTTTATAGATTTGTTTTTCAGTAAACATCGATTTTATTCTGACCTAACTGTTTTTTAACATAATGTCATTTGGATTGATTCTTCTACGATTTACTCGGTACAATTGCTGACAGCGACAGAACTGGCGGCAGCCACAGTAAGCAGATAAACAGGAAAACATTCCAAAAATCGATTGGGCAAAGATTGATTCTTTGGTATCGAAAACTCTTCGGATTATATTATAATATCATATTTTATCGCAACATCTTGTTTTATGGTGTTCATCGATTTGGCAATTGATGCATCCATATATTTACTTAACAATGTATTTTAATGTATTGTTTTTGTACAAAAATTATATTTTATAATTCTTCTTCGTGTGAAATTTTTCGAAACGGTCTCCAAATCATATGAAGTATAATCAATACAAAATTTTATTTTTATTATCCGTTGAATATGAGACACTTTTGCCATTGATGCAATAAATGTGTAATTAATACCAGCAATGTGTATTCGTAAAGCACTTTCCACTTTAACAAAAACGAAGATATTTTTACATGAGATTTTTCAGATGAGATAAGACACTTATGCAAACAATTACAAACAGCTACTTCAACATAATTTAAACAAGTAGTTACTCAAATCATGATTTCTGTGAATCCGGAATGTTCAGAAATTTTCGCTTTAGATAAACAAAGATTCTGTCACTTCAAACACTCACATGAGACATTTATGGGTTCACTAGACATCAAGCTTCGTTTAGGAAAAGCATAAACTGATACTTGGTTGAGTAAAATATAAAATTAGCATGGTTTCTTGTTGTGGTGGCTGAGAGCAGACAAACGACCACAAAGAGTTAATATTCCTGTATTTTTGCATATGGTTTATTTGTATTTTCAATCAACACAGATTTTTTTTTTTGAATCCAGAATTGCCGATTTCCAGGCCGTTTATTACCGGAAAGTTCTCAGTGAAAGTTGTGGATTGGCAAGATTTGTAGCTCTTGTAGCATTGGTCTGAAATGGAATGTGTTAGTGTGTTTATAGATGAATCTAATAAATGAAAAAAAATAATGGCTTGAGTACAGGGCACGACCGCATTGTTGACGTAGGACTACGAACTTATGTTATTCAATTCGTTTCTTCGTCCCTTCGGACATTATTTTAGAAGAAAGGGAATAGAGGTAGAGAATTTTGATGTCTCAGAAAAAGGATCGATGGTTTGCGTGGTTTTGTAGAATCAGCTGAAGATGGTTGATTCATGATTCATTCCGAGAACAATAAACAAGTTGGCTATATGTCGCAATTTGTTTCCATATGTCAATGTTCTGAGCATGCATCGCGAACGTTTTTGTACGCATTACAGAAGGTACTCTGAAGTAGGCCAATTAGCAGATGAAAATCAACTCTCTCATAGCTATTAGAATCGTCTCTTTTTGAATTTTTTTTTAAGTTAAGGAAGCGCGGTTGTTTAAGTTGTGTTGTTAAGGCTATATATCGATCGGAACTAGTGAAAAGAGGAATTGTTGATTTGAAGGGTTTTCACCATCTTTGCAACATGTGCCCGAGCGTTGTCGTGTAGAAAAATCGCTTTTTCATGTTTCTGCTATGTATACCTCCTTTAAATACACACACGAATATCTCGTAACGTCACCTCTTTTTAACACAGAAAGAATTAATTGTTTTTAGTTTGGTTGTTTGCTTCAAATTTCTCTGTCCTCCATACCCCATAGGATCCATTGCCGTAATGCAGTGGCACCAAGAAACAAAGCCGAGAAATCATTGAACTCCAAAAGAAAGTTACATACTCAGCATGAACTTAGAGAGGAAACAAAAACAGTCCGAATCTATGGCTGCTACTACTGCTGCTGCGTTTATTTACATTTTTCTATGAGCACTCTTCTCCTCCTCAGACCGAACCACAACCACGTCTTTTCTTCGCACCGTGCACCTAATTACGACGAGCGCTTATAACAAATGTACAACGCGTTTTCATCCGCTTCTCAAGCGGTTCGCGCGCACATACATATGTATGTGGCCAAGAAACTGCTGAGAGTCTCTTTGTTTCGCGGTTGGCGAGGGGGTACCTATGACTCTGAGTTTATTACCACGATTGTGCGGTTTTCTTTTTTTTTGTCTTTTTTTTTGGTCCGAATAGAAGGCTAACCGTAAGTATATGCAGTTTGTTGAACTCTGCTGCCACCGCTGCGCTATGAGGCCGGAGTGGAATGCACTGCTGCTATGGGGGCTTTGACGAAATATTCAAATTCAAGCCCAGAACAACAGCCACAACACAATTGGATGATGATTTGTGTGAGTTTTGTATCGATACGTTATCGCGTAACTTCATTTCGTAATGTTGCAGCAGTGTTCATTTACACTACTTTGTTGTTTCGCAAAATTTATAACTAACCTTTTGGTGCAGCTGTACTGGGTCACGGCGGTAAGCTCCGATTTGCGGAATTGAATTAGTCTAGTATCGGTGCTCCTGCAAAACACGTTTCTGCTCAAGCTGATGGGAACGAAGAAATTGAATAAACCGTTTTACTATTTCTATTTCTCTGCTTCATTCACAGCTGCTCGTGAATGAACATATAATGTTGCGCACATAAACATCCACACTTGTGTATGGTCACAAAACCGCAGATCCGCATAATTTTCATTGTGAATTTCGTCCGAAAATTGAAAGTGAAACACATTGCTCTTCTGTCGTCGAGCGGTGGTCCACTTTAAACGGTTCAGAGAAGTTGATGCTCATTTGTGGCAGCGAAAATGAGATCACCCATATATTGCAAAAACAAGGTACCAGGCACCCCCCCCCCCCCACACACACACACACACACAAGCACACAAACATAAAGATACATAACTCCGCGCGGAGAGAGATCGTTTCGCGATGTTTTCGCTGGTCGCGTGTTCAATCCGTTCTTCTTTTTTAATGCGTTGCTGTAGTTGTGGCGACGATCGCGGCTGCCGCCGTTGCCGTGCATTATTTGCTTCAACATTTCATTGACGGTCAGCAAAACAGACGGCGAACTCGCCGCTATCGCGCAAATCGTTCTTGCAATTTTGTGTCAATGTCAACCCCAACAACTTGGCGCGCGGTTCGGCTCTGTGAGTGTGCGCGCGGACATTAAATTTTACTGCGTGCATTGAACACATATTTGATTGGTTTAAGCGCACAGGTGGATGTCTGGAAGGAATGATCACAGGTCAGTAATGGAATGACAGGTGCGTTATTCTCTAGTGGGATTGCTGCAACATACAGATGTTGATTGCTTCAATTCCAGGAAGATATTTATTCGACAAGTGTAAAACCTTAACGACATTCACCCGAATTTTATTAACTCGATTATAACGTTGACCCGAATGTCACATAAACCAGAATGCATTGTTTACTCGAGAATACGCAGGTTTATCATTAAAAGGTTTTCGTATGTAGCAATCCCAGGATCTATCAGAAAAAGCTCGTTTTACCGCAAACAATTGATAGAATTGAAGCGTGCTCTGTTTCAAAAGCGACAGAAATATCAGAAAAGCCAACAAAGTGTTTTTTTTTTCTACGTCAACGCCACCTCAAAACAAGAGAATTTAATCGCGGTTTGATGTTGTTCGCTGATTCAAATCCAAGGGAGCACTCCATGCAAGAGCACACAAAGCGTCGGTTTTTATGGCATTTGGTGGAGTGTTTTTGCATCATACGTATTGTTTTTGTTTTCATGTGTTGCCAAAGGAAGATCGAAGTTGTAATCATATTTTGTGTTTTGTTTTTTTAGGAGTCGATATCAACCACTTTCAGAATACCTGTTCTATTGTATGGAATAATATTCTCAAATGATATGCAATCTATGCATGTCGCTCCTTCAGTTATTTAACTGTTTTTGTTGGGGAGCATAGTGAATCAATTTTATGAAATCATATACATTGAGCAATATTATTCCAAAAAAAATAAACCTCTAAATTACCTGTTTTAGATTTTTTAACATTGGAATTGGAATTGAGCTGTCGTGGATCGATATTCAGAAGATCGATCTTTTTCTCTCCAATTGCTGATTTTTAGGATCGGTTCGTTGAACTCCAAAAACATCGCTAAATCGATCTTTTCTCTTCGATTTTTCGATCCATTCGATCGAAGAATTTTTTTGTAAATTTGTTTTTTAATGAGTATTGATTTAAATTTCACCACGAACCACCATCTAAAAATTTCATAAACATTAGACAGCTTTTTAAGTTTGGTCATTATAAAACAAGTGGTCACAAGTTATATTAGGCTGTCAAAAAAGTCCTGCGGTATTTCCGCGAGGTGTCGTTGTAAGCGCGTAGTTCTAGTTGTATTCATTGTATCGAGGTATACTATAGCTTGTTGGAAAGGTATTTTTGCGCGCTATTATATAGTCCTTGACAGTGTTTTGTTTGGTTAAGTCGTTCGTGAGTTATAGTGTCGCAAATATGGAGCAAAAACAAGAGAAAATCCGACATATTTTACAGTACTACTATGACAAAGGCAAAAATACATCTCAAGCTGCCAATAAAATTTGTGTAGTTTATGGACCCGATACAGTTTCCATTTCCACCGCACAACGATGGTTTCAACGTTTTCGTTCTGGTGTAGAGGTCGTCGAAGATGCGTCACGCGCCGGAAGGCCTGTCGTCGAAAATTGCGACAAAATCGCTGAATTAGCCGAGAAAGACCGGCATAGTAGCAGCCGTAGTAGCATCGGCCAAGAGCTGGGGATAAGTCATCAAACCGTTATTAACCATTTGAAGAAGCTTGGATTCACAAAGAAGCTCACAAAGAAGAAGCTTGGATTCACAAAGAAGCTGGGTGCCACACACGTTGACGCAAAAAAAAAACATCTTTGACCGTATCGACGCATGTGAATCGCTGCTGAATCGCAACAAAATCGACCCGTTTCTGAAGCGGATGGTGACTGCCGATGAAAAGTGGGTCACTTACGACAACGTGAAGCGCAAACGGTCGTGGTCGAAGCACGCTGAAGCGGCTCAGACGGTGGCCAAGCCCTCATTAACGGCCAGGAAGGTTCTGTTGTGTGTTTGGTGGGATTGTCAAGGAATAATCTATTATGAGCTGCTTTCCTATGGCCAAACGCTCAATTCGGACCTGTACTGCCAACAACTGGAACGCTTGAAGGTAGTACTCATGAAGAAGAGGCCATCTTTGATAAACAGAGGCCGCATTGTCTTCCATCAGGACAACGCCAGGCCACACACTTCTTTGGTGACGTGCCAGAAGCTCCGGGAGCTCGGATGGGAGGTTCTTTTGCATCCGCCGTATAGTCCGGACCTTGCACCAAGTGACTACCACCTGTTTTTGTCCATGGCGAACGAGAAGTTAGCCACAAAAGGGGCCTGTGAAAATTGGCTATCCGAGTTTTTTTTGCCAATAAGGAAGCGAGCTTCTATAACAGGGGTATTATGAAGATGGCATCTCGTTGGGAACAAGTCATCGAACAAAACGGCGCATATTTGCCTTAAAACAGATGATTGTAACTAATTTTATGAACAAATGAAAATTCAAAAAATATACCGCAGGACTTTTTTGACAGCCTAATATATATAAATGGATTTCTGTCTGTCTGTTTGTCTGGTTCTTATAGACTCGGAAACTACTGAACCGATCGACATGAAAATTGGTATGTAGGGGTTTTGGGGCCGGGGAAGGTTTTCATGATAGTTTGAGACGGCTCCCTCCTCTCTAAGGGGGGGCTGCCATACAAATGAAACACAAATTTCTACATTACTCGAGAATTAATCAAGCAAATGGAACCAAATTAGGCATCTGGAGGTTTTAGGGTCCAATAACTGATTCTATGATGGTCAGATACTCCTCCCCCCTCTCTAAAGGGGGGCTGCCATACAAATGAAACACAAAGGGCCTGGCCGGGTAAGGAAGTAAAAAGTGCCCCCAAACCAAATCACTAGCCGTATGGCAAATATTGTAAAGGATATTAAATAAGAAATTTTGGCGGTTTATTTGAACCCCTATCTGGTTTGACGTAGGATCTATAGTGAAAAACGTACTTTTCGTTAATTTCACGCCATCCTCAAAAGATCCGAGATAAAAATTTGAAAAAAATACTGAATGTGCATCTTACTACGATGTATCAAAAAAAATTATCAAAAAAAAATTTCATCAAAAATTTTAGTACTAAAAAAAATAAT
Organism: Toxorhynchites rutilus septentrionalis; assembly: GCF_029784135.1. NCBI lineage: Eukaryota > Metazoa > Arthropoda > Insecta > Diptera > Culicidae > Toxorhynchites > Toxorhynchites rutilus. Next base: position 304,083,537 of record NC_073745.1, on the reverse strand, counting down.
GAAATCTTGAAAATTTTTTTTTTGGGATTTAGAGATTCAGTACTACTCTAATTCATATTTTAATGTGTTTCTACGGCTTTTCTAGATATGTGTGATTTTTTTCAGATTTTTTTCAGTGTTGCGCGGTATCAAAAAATTTTTTTTTTATGTTTCCAAAGAGTGGTTAGGTAAGGGAGTAAAAAGTGCCCCCAAACCAAATCACTAGCTGTATGGCAAATATTGTAAAGGATGTTAAATAAGAAATTTTGGTGGTTTATTTGAACCCCTATGTGGTTTGACGTAGGATCTATAGTGAAAAACGTACTTTTTCGTTTATTTCACGCCATCCTCAATAGATCTGAGATAAAAATTTGAAAAAAATACTGAATGTACATCCTACCATGGTGTATCAAGAAAAATTATCAAAAAAAATTTCATCAAAAATTTTTGTACTAAAAAAATATTAAAATTTTGAAAATTTTTTTTTTGGATTTAGAGATTCAGTACTACTCTAATTCATATTCAAATGTACTCTTACGGCTTTTCTAGATTTATAAATATCTTCAAACTGTTTTTTTTTTCAAATATCTAATACTAAAAATAAAATGAAAAAAAATACACAGTACAAAAAAATGTTATAGATTTTCTGGCATTTCGAAATTTTGAAAAAAAAAATATAACTTTGAGACCCACTCCTGCTCAAATTTTTATTTAAATGCGTTCGTATGTGTCTTTTTTCTACATGTGGCGTAATTTTTCCTGAATTTTTAAGAGCATTGTGTGACACAAAATAATTTTCTTCATCGTCTGCATTATTATTTTTATTTTTTTGAAATCGATTATTTTATTGTATTCGTGGTTTTCAATTGAAAGATTAAAATAAAAAAACAAATCGAATTTGTGGTCTCAAAGTTATATTTTTTTTCAAAATTTCGAAATGCCAGAAAATCTATAACATTTTTTTGTACTGTGTATTTTTCTTTTTTATTATTTTATTTTTATTATTAGATATTTAAAAAAAAACAGCTTGACGATATTTATCAATCTAGAAAAGCCGTAAGAGCACATTTAAATATGAATTAGAGTAGTATTGAATCTCTAAATCCCAAAAAAAAATTTTCAAATTTTCATAATTTTTTTTTAATACTAAAATTTTTGATGAATTATTTTTTTGATAATTTTTCTTGATACACCGTGGTAAGATGCACATTCAGTATTTTTTTCAAATTTTTATCTCGGATCTATTGAGGATGGCGTGAAATGCACGAAAAAGTACGTTTGTCACTATAGATCCTACGTCAAACCACATAGGGGTTCAAATAAACCGCCAAAATTTCTTATTTAATATCCTTTACAATATTTGCCATACAGCTAGTGATTTGGTTTGGGGGCACTTTTTACTCCCTTACCTAACCACTCTTTGGAAACATAAAAAAAAAATTTTTTGATACCGCGCAACACTGAAAAAAATCTGAAAAAAATCACACATATCTAGAAAAGCCGTAGAAACACATTAAAATATGAATTAGAGTAGTACTGAATCTCTAAATCCCAAAAAAAAAATTTTCAAGATTTCATTATTTTTTTTAGTACTAAAATTTTTGATGAAATTTTTTTTTGATAATTTTTTTTGATACATCGTAGTAAGATGCACATTCAGTATTTTTTTCAAATTTTTATCTCGGATCTATTGAGGATGGCGTGAAATGCACGAAAAAGTACGTTTGTCACTATAGATCCTACGTCAAACCACATAGGGGTTCAAATAAACCACCAAAATTTCTTATTTAATATCCTTTACTATATTTGCCATACAGCTAGTGATTTGGTTTGGGGGCACTTTTTACTCCCTTACCCGGCCAGGCCCTTTCTGCATTACTCGAGAATTAATCAAGCAAATGAAACCAAATTAGGCATATGGAGGTTTAGTGTGCAATAAATGTTTCTATGGTGGTTAGACTCTCCACCCCCTCTCTAAGGCGGGGCTGCCATACAAATGAAACACAAATTTCTACATTACTCGAGAATTATTCAAGCAAATGAAACCAAATTGGGCATATGGAGATTTTAGGGTGCAATTAATGTTTTTACGGTGGTTATATACTCCTCCCCCCTCTCTTAGGGTGGGCTGCCATACAAATGAAGCATACATTTCCGCATAATTCAAGAACTAATCAAGCAAACGGAACTAAATTTGACATGTGGATGTTTTATGGGGAAGAAACACTTCTAAGGTGGTTCGACACTTCACCCTCCGCTCTAAGGGAGTCTCCCATAGAAATGAAACACAATTTCCTGCATAACTCGAGAACTAATCAAGCAAACGTAACCAAATTTGGCATTTGGAGGTTTTTGGATGCAATAAATGTTTCTATTGTGGTTCGACACTCCCCCCCTCTCTTAGGGTGGGCTGTCATACAAATGAAAAACAAATTTCTGCATAACTCGAAAACTAATCAAACAAATGGACCCAAATTTGGGATGTGAAGATTTTACGGCGCACGAAACGTTTCTATGGTGAATGGACACTCCTTCCCCCTCTCTAAGGGGTCAAGAGGGGAGGGGTCTGTCTTTATTCTATCATATTTTCTGTATCAAATATTTATTCGATATAACGGAAAACATGTTATTTGCAAGTGGTTGAAAAATCTTGAACGAGAATTGTGTCTGAAAATAATCTGATATTATAATGATGAGTCTTGGTACTAGGAATTTTTTAATAAAAGGTAAATTCAACGGGGTCGATTAGGAGATCAATCAATGAACAGTTCTGCGATTGGACTCATGAACTTGCGCTTAGTAAGAAAACGTGAATGTTTGAAGGTATTGATAACAAAAAATAAATTTTGGGCGGGACGAAGTCTGCCGGGTCAGCTAGTAAGTAAATAAATTGAAAAAAGTCATTCGATTTTTCAAAGACCGTTTCTCTTGTACCGATTTGATTAGTGAATCCATCCCTACCCAGTTTAGAAAATCAATTCGAAAAGATCAATCTTTTGTAAAGATCGCCCAATACTTATTGGAATCATCCTCTTTGGATGAGAAAACTTTTCTCCTTCCAGTTCAGTGATCGTATGATCCAGTATAAGTTGCACCAGATCGCACCCCTTAGCATCTGGTATTGATCCTATCAGCATTTGTACAGAAGAAAATCGTAAAAGAATCAGATTACCTTTATCCTCAAGCTTAATAATGCACTCCAAGATCCAAATGTTGACATTATGTTTATCTAGCTGTCAGTTGGTCTTGGTGAGATTAAAATCGATGTACATCAAAGAACAAATTTAAAGAAGTATTTCTAAAATCGAAAAATTAAAAGGGTGATGTTCAAAACGTGACCGCATTGTCAACGTAGGACTATGAAATTCTTGTCAGAAAATAAACATAGCAAATTGAGAATGAATTCCCTAGTACAAGTACAGGTCGAACTCGGTTATATGTGATTCGATTATAAATAATGTTGGACTCGATTATATACAGTTTGGAAAAAAATATTTCTGACGTAGAACTATGTCTTTCATTAAGGGTGCCAAATCTGGAAACAGGTCACGTTTTTATGAAATAAAGTTAACGTTAATAATTATTTTTTATAATTCAAATATGGCTTATTTCAAGAAGAAATGTAACCTTTCAACGTTAAGGTGAAGTTTTAGTGGCATGTACAGTGGGATAAAATCGTGATTTTTGAAGATTTTGCGTGAATTTTCACCAGGAATTGTTTACATCGATATTGCAGCCCAATTAGGAAAGATAGAAGTTGGGCGTGAAAGAACAAATTGTAGAGCGGTTAAAGAACATCAATTCAATTGATAGAAACAATCTAGTTTAATATATTTTTTAGGATAAAATTAATAATAACACATTAAAATTAATAACTTTGAAGTTTTCCACTTCCAAAATGTTAGTTAAATCCACTAATTTAGTTGTTCCACTACTATATCCTGTAATTAATTTACTCATCTTTCAAATGAAAGCGTCAGAATCGTGTTCCGTAGCGTACTTTTTAATGTAGAGCCAGTTTGAGGCAACAGAGTCTGAAACAAAAAAAAGTTCTATAGCTCTGTCATTGTTGAAATTCGAACATATGCGTAGGAGGATATTTTTCATCAAATATGATCGTCTATCACCTCCTGAGAGAATCTGTATAAATTATTTTTTTTCATGTGAGAAGGATGTTTTCTGGCTTTAAGGGGATGAATCAAAAATCAAATTTCTGTTTTATTTTCAAAAAACGAAGATTACATGCAAAGAAAAACAAATAAAACAATTTGTTTTACTCGATTATATACAGGATTCGATTATATACAGTGAAAAGAAATCAAAAACTGTATATAATCGAGTCCGCGCTGTATTCGGTAGCACTAACAAGGATCGATGAATGAATGCTTGTACAGAGGGGCACCAATGATTCACAAAGCAATAAAAAGCTAATTTGAGCAAATTGGCAAATTAACTCTCAAGATTACCTTGTACTGTTGATTGCTCGCTGTCTAGAGTGAACAAGAAAATCCTTACCGATTCGATAGCGAAATGGCGTTTGCGACGACAGCAAACGTTGCGAAACAAGCTTCCAGTTTCAGTTTTCTACCGAAGAACACGAAAATTATACGATCGAAAAAGGCACAAAAAGTGTGAACATACTCATAAATTCACACAAGCTCTTTCATTGCAGATATTTATCAAAATCAAATAAATTTTTATTATTTCGGATTTTTTTTTAGAACTCTTGTAGAAAGTTCTGGTTACCCTGAAAAGTTTTTATTGGTTCTGGTTTTGTAGAAACCAGGGCTCGGCAAAGCCATATTCAACTGAGGATAGTCACGGGACTATGAAGAAATTCGCCTTCGTATTCAATTGGAAATGAGTTTGACTTCTTCTAGCAGTTTTCCTGTCAACATGACTCAACGGGCGTTTAGTTGCAATCTCACTCTACGATTCGATTTTCTCATTTCATTCTTCCCCGTTAAATAGACTTCATTGCATATTGAAGTGTCTCCCCCAAAATGAATTCGTTTCTCTCTCTCTCTCATGTATCAAGTATGCGTGTATCGATGTTTGAGTTCAACGTGGTTTGATATATACTACTGGTGAGCTAGGTTTGTTTGTATCGTACACGAAAATTAATCACATATATAAAATAGCCTGCAGTGTTGTGTTCAGAAACACTGACAACTTTGTAAATTTTGTTGATATAAATCTGTTTTTCTGTATGTTTTCCACAAAATTGAACTCAGAAACAACGTGAACAGAAATTTTGTTTAGAATTCCTCCTAAACTGCACGCCATTTTGCACGTTATTTACTAATACTAACGCGAGGACTTTTAAAGCATACCTGAGTCTTAGTTCGTTGGTTGAGGTTCACGGCGGGTAAACAATAAACCGTCCATTAATGGTGTAACTACTTTTTTGCATCAGAAATCAAGTTTCGGTTTATATGGACGTTAAATAAGATTGTGTACGCGGGTAACTAGATTCGTGTGGATTGAAGTCAGGTTGAATGAAGAGGCAGATTTGTATTCATTAGTCACGCCAATCGGAATAACTATTTACCAGAATGTTTATCAGTCATCCTCGTTCTCAACACTCGTCAATTCATTTTCTAGGCGAAGCTTACATTGTAATATTTCCTCTCTCCACATTACCCGTAGAAAGAACACTTCATTTGATTCGCGGTGATATATGAATATTGTTACTCGGCGATGCATATGTAGAACCTTATTGACAGCGCGGGTAGAAAAAAATGTATGGGAAAATAATAATGCTTCCAATTTTCGTTATTTTAAGCCGTTCACGGATTAGGAAATCGTAATGTTAGCATAACAAAGATTCCGATTCGTTCGGTGTGCAAGTCATCGAAATTCATTCGTAGCGGAAGTGGTTCTTAACGTTAACATTCTTTCATAAAATAGTCTATCTTCTGCTTTGGCACTCTTAGTAGAAGACGTAGACCTATGTTAAAAAATCGAAAGAAAAAGAACGACTTTCGCGATTTTTTTGAGTACAAAGAATTGATTACGATTACGAAATTACGAATACAAATAACTTTCAAATTGACTTTTAGCCTTAACACGAAGGGTTGACTGCTCGCTGGTTAGAGCAAGACTACAATAGAAATTACTGATGACATCCTTTGCTATTGCCCGGTGAACTGTGCCTCACCGCTACCTTATTTCATTAAGATAACGCTTGATATTTTTATATTGTTTGAAAGCTTGCTTTGATGAACATATGATTTTCACTGTTGTGAAAAATGCGTAGAAATATTTCCAATCGATTGATGGAAACAATTATGCGATCTGTCAAGACATGGTCGAGCTAACATGCTAACTTTTAAGATTTTCAATAGCGTATTCGAACCTAGTGTTCTACGTTCAACTTCGATTTTGTCGCGACATTATACTATTTTTAACTCTTTCCACATGCGATGGTGACTACACAAAATGTCATTTATCATTTGAATACAGGTCGGACTCGATTATATATAGTCGACCATTTTTTTTCAACAATTATTTTCAAATCCTATACATAATCGAAGCTTGAGAAAACAATTTTTTCATTAATGTATGAATGTTAAACATTCATAGAAAAATAGCTTTTTTGTGATTCGATTATGTGTTGGATTCGAAAATTAACGTTGAAAGTGAAATTGCGATTATATATAATCGAGTCCGACCTGTACTTTGAACATTTTTGTTTTTTTACGGAATCTTCGGAATCTCAACTGGATACTAATAACTATTTTTTTGTAGCCGATGGAATGACATTTTTTTATATGAATTAGACACATACCATCCTACGAGATTATTCTGAGGTGATGGAGTCTTAGAACTGATCCATCTGATCATAGGAACCATTTGAAATTTCAATAAATTAACGAAAATGGCAAGTCTTATGACAACTATTTTTTTGTAGCCGACGGAATGTAAATTTTTATTTGAATTAGATGCCCGTCAACTTTGATGATCGTCAATCCTGGCTTATTTTCGGATGGAGAGAGTTCAGTCCATGAGTTTTTGGCATTAACTCTTGCGGTACCTTGTTGTGCTTTTTTCTATATTCAAAAATACTCAAGTGATTCCAATTTTTTTGCGACGTTTTTAAACCCTGGACAATCGAAATTGTGCTAACATGCCGATCAACATTAATCATTTCTATTTTTTAATCGATATTTTTGACTACTTGTGGCAAATTTGATAAAAGTTAAAATAATTGGCTATGATTATATTCAGACCATAAATACCATTCGAAATTCCAGCCGCCTTGTTTGTATTCATCTTTATCAAAGAAAAACTGTAAAATCTGCCGAATGTTACTTTTGTTTCATTATCATCAACAAAAAAAAGAACGATCTATACTTAGAGATCTGGACGCAGGTTTGATGTAGGTCTTGATATTACATTTTATTCTGTCCGGTTATTTCTGTTGTTATTTTCTTTTCGATTTTTTCCGGTCACGAGAATAACATATACCGAAATAACGCTTCGCATCTTTTTTTTTAAATATTTATAAATATTTTATTTTACATCAAATGTTTTTAGTGCAAAAAATTACTCTTTCCATCGAAACGGGATCGGAAGTTGTTTCGATCACTATAGCTGAGTTTTCATACTGGAGAAAATAATGTTTTTTCCATTTCAGTTCTTCTAATCAATTCTTCACAAATTCTCTGAAGATTGTTATTTACTTCATTACATTAAATATATTTTTTTATGTTCGATATTTTTGGGTGTTCACTACACACGATGTTCATCTAAACACTGAAAAAAAAACTATTGCAATTGGCACTAGCAACATTCGAACAAACAAAATGGTACTGCTTCAATTTGAGTGGCGAGTTATAAAATCATCAATTACTTTAGAAAAAAAACATCTGAGATGCTTCGATAATTGTTATATACCATTTTTTTTTTATTTGCACCATTCATATTTTTCTTCGAGTTCATTCTCCACGATACTCCCACCCCCGCTGAGTAGAGACAGCGACTTTGGCATTTTCTAGGCCAATAACCCGTCGATGTCGCGGTTTGTTCCACCGTCCAGTTTTGTGATTCCAAGCAAAGTGTGAAGCGTATTGTTGTTAAACGGCGGGAATGGCTCAAAGAGTGGTGAAATCATATCGTTAATGTTCTTTAATGCACGAAATCATCCGCTCAGGAGTATTAGGCGAAGGTAAAGTGAAAATCAACCTTTCCGCCGGCCGCGCGGGATCTACTCGTACATATTTACTGTGCCCCGTTCTTTTGTACGCATGTCTCCCCGAACTATAAAAACCTGTAAAAAAATGAAACTGTAAAAAATTGCACACTCGAGAGATAACTGCCAGCCTTTTTCACACACAAATAATTATACGGCCACAGTTCCGGATTGGATCGTCGTGTACTTGCTTGCGCCTACATTAACTCACGCAGAAAAATAGAAAGATAGTATTGCTATATCTACGGTCGGTCTCTTCCTCGACCCCGGTGAGGTGTAGTGTGCCCAATTCATATAACCATTGCGAGAGCTTACCGCCGTCACCAATACAATCGAACTCGCCGCCACAACGAAAAACTACTTTCATAGTTTTCCCATCGATGCTGGCGAATGAAATGGAAAAACAAACCCCGCTTTTCCGTCGTTTGTGTATGTGTGTTGTTCGCATCCACTTGTGATTGTGTTTGAACACATGTAAATAAGTCGAGGGAAAAACATACAAAACAATTCGCCTTTTTTCCGGAATCTCGTCGTCTTCTTGGTTTTTGTGATCATTTTTTTCTCTCTCACTAGTGCACAGCACACAAATCAAGTGCGATAGTTTTTTGCTGTTTCTTTTCTGCTCTGTGCAACACACTACCACAAATAGCAGTAGCCACTCAGCGGCTCAATGTAAACATCATGTGTACAACGAACGCGCCGCATTTGAAGATGTTGATGCTGCTACTGCTGCTGCTGCTTTCCAGATGTATATGTGGGTGTAGCCCACAGCCGCCAATGTTGTTTATGTTTTAGACGTTTGGAGAATTTTCAAAAGCAAATTTAAATGGGGGAAATTTCTGCATAACAAATAAGCGAATGATTGTTACGCAACGTATCGAAGTCGCGAGTCGTATCTAATTCGAGTAGCAATTTCATTGGTGGACGAGCAAAACTAAAAGTGTTACACGCAGTTTGGCGTTGTGATTCTGCTGTTGTGTGTCTTTGCAAGGGATATTTTGCTTCTGAACAGATAAGTCCTTTGTTACACAACACGAGCAGTTTCATATGACCATGTCAAGCTAGACAAAACCAATGAAAATATGGTGCTATGCACTGTTCTACAAAAACAGAAATATCAATCATTTTAGAACATGTTGGACAACATTCGTTTTCCTTTTTTTTATCATACCAGCACCCATGGAGTGTCTGTTTTGGCATAGTTGACGTAACCGCCAAAACGAACCAAATCATAATTCTCGTTCTTACGAAGGCTATTCCATATCACATGTAAGCTCAACATGCAAACATCATTTTTTTGTTCCAAAACATTTGAGCAATATTGATAAAATGTTTGACATTAATGCTATTTCAACGTAATAGGGACGTATTTTCATATGTTGCAATTCCTCCCAAAATTACCCAACCGACATTTTTATGAACTTGATAGAGCTTTTAATGAAGATTTATGAACTCCTAAATGTCTTTCAGGCGGACTTTCAAAATGTTTTTTTTTATGTAAGTTAATGTACAATCATTTTTAACAGGAAGATATACTCGTAAAGTGTAAAATGAAAATCAGAAAATTTAACAAATAATGGAATATTTCGAATGCTTACAACTCGATAATTTCTCGTTTAAAAAATATTTGCTTTGAACAAACTTGAACAATCCTGAATGATTGTAAAATATTAACCCATTGAACGACATTTTTTTCAGTCAGCACTGCTCTGGCAGACGATTTACTTTTCTTAGTTTTAATTCTGCTTGCCCACTGGGCCAAAGCTCATTGTAGCAAAGGGAAACATGGATAGGAAGCTATACTATAAATATTGTGTTTCCTCTGACCAACCTAAGCTTCTATTTTTGTGCCATATTGAATGGCCGTGCGAAGTTGTTTGCTACAGAATACATTCTCAGAATATGCACAAACCAAGCGATGTGCAGAGCTGGGTGCTAGTAAATTAAATAATATGTGTCACACAAAAACTCTTGTTCATGAAATAGCTTGCCTAACTGTTTCACAAAGTTCATGTTAGTTCTATGAAAAAAAATTGGGCTAGTAGGAAGACCGCAACTATATAAAAATCATCTACAAGAACGCCGATTGATAATAAATTCGCTTCTGCTGCATAGAAACTACGAATGTAAACAAACGATTTGTGCCCAACACATGTTCTGTATGTATGTATAGCAAGAGCCCTATTTGTTTACTTGATGAGGCCGATTTCGGGTGGGGCGATGGCAACTAGCGGTCGCATCAGTGCAGTTGTTTGTAGCTGTTTACTTCTCGTGATTGCATACGATTTGTGCGGCCACATTTTGGCATAGCGATGCATCAAATCTAATCTAAATGGAACCAGTTGGGAACTAATATGAATTTAGTAGCTTTAGTCTATGAAGCGTACCCGTGATATAAAATTGAATATATCGCAGGGCCCATTGGGGTAGAGGAGTTCTCTCTGATACCTACTCAGGTTTCCAACATGTAACTGACCGTCATCGCAATTGGTTTAGCGATTAAAAAAAGAACCTGTATTTATGAATATATAGTCCAATCAATTTAACAGGATACCTAGAGACAATCTCTAACGTGTGTGACATATAAAATTTTCGAAAATTTGTTTCGACGAGTGGTCGTTCGGATAGTGGATAGTTCGCGTTAAAAGAATCACATCACTTACCGCAATGAATCCTGATTTTTTTTAACCATTCCCACTAACAACTATCCCTTCCTTTACGCCAGGGAATCACGCTATAGAGGACGTCGTTATTGACCATTTAAAGCTCGAATCGCCGAAAATTGCACAACGAGAATGATTTGCTAGTCCCAAGCGTCATTCTGTGTGTTCTTTGTGCAATTTGGTTGGTTTAGGTCAATTACGGAGAGCAACTACGAATTGTATAGTCTACCCAAGCTCATGCTCAAGCTCAAACCAAGCAATGTGCAGAGCTGACACTGACGCGCAGAAGCACGGCAGAAGAGAATTATTAGCTAGGCGAGTATGAAGTAGATTTCACATCACTTTAACTCTAGTCTAGTCTAGTCTAGCCAGCGACTAGTCAACAACCACACGAAGAAGTTTTGTTTAAAATTTTCTTTCATTGAATTATTTTTCTGAAACCTAAGGTACTGCACTGCTTTAGTTTTCATCCAGTCAGGTAGAAAGTGTTTGTGTATGGTCACAAATACGAATTGTTGTTTTAATATGTTGTGAACATAGATAATGGGGAGGGTGGAACAAATATATAATGGCCTGTAGTCGCAGCTGTGTGCCCAGACGAAAACGTTTGCGATGGATATTCATATTCACATAAATTTCGACATATAGCCAGCTTGTGTATTGTTCTCGCGAGGATGAGAGTGAATCATGAATCAACCATCTTCAGCGGTTTCTATAAAACCATGCTAACAATGAGCCCATTTCATCAAGAGCCACTAAAACTTTCCATACTAAACCTTATTGTAGTCTAGAAATTTGAAAAATCGAATTATGAATTATCGCTGATTGAATTCCTATTATTTACCGAGTTGTAGACACTTTAGTGACTCGGAATCCAATCTGGCACGATCTTGACTAGAACTTTAAGCGCGTTTTCCTCGAAACATGTTTTTTCATTTCAAATTCTACTGATTTTTGTTCGAATTTGACATGAATACATCTTTATACATTTCTTTATCGCATGAACAAACAAAAAAAAAATTTCAAAATTTTACTGTTTTAAAAAATAGGAATCGTCATAAAAACGTACTGAAAAATTATTCTCATTTTCAAACGGCCGCGGATCAAATTCAAAAGCTTCATCGAGCTATTTCACTGCACTGTTGAGCGTTCTAGTGCTCTGTGATATGCAACTGCACCACGATTTGCAGTGAAAAAAATTGGAGATTGGTTAAACCTCAAGCAGTTACACATTCTTAAAAATGGATTCATTCGGGAAAATTGACAAAAACAGAGTTTATGCTACAGACATTCAGAAATAGAAAGTTTTACTGAGTACCTTCGATGCGCTAACGAGAAATCGAAAATGGTTCAAAAGTTAAACAAATTCAAAAAAGGGGGTCCAGTTTTATCGGAAAGGAAACGATTTGTTAAAACATTCTAATTTATGATGGTGCTATTAATGAAATAGAATGATATGGGTCTAATTTTTTGAATGCACTTAGATGAAAAAGAAAAAAAAATGAAATTCAGCTTAACATGTCTGCTTTTAGGCGAATCCTTTAAAAATGTGTTTTTGTGGTTTTTTTGTGAGTTGACAGAAAAACATAAAACACATATTTTAAAGTTTTTTTTTGAAATCCACACTTTTTTATTATTTCGATATTATTTCGCATTTGAAATGCTTTGTTATTTTTACTCCGTTTTTTGTATATTTACCCATATAACTTGTTTTTAGAAATTTGTTACTTTAGAATCGCTAGACCGATTTTTGTTCTTTTTACAGTAAATGGGAAATATACGAATTATGGGCAGCAAACTAAAAACTTTTTATTGTTTGTTAGGTAAGCTTTCTAAAAGTTTGTTCCGATATTTCAGTAAATCCTAGAACGTGGTCTTTTTGCATTCGTGTACGTGAAATTAGATGATATTAGGAAAAAAATGTTGTAGATTTAAGAAAAAAAGAGAGCCACCAGTTAAAAAAAATATGAACGATTGTATGATATTATATCTACATAAATAAAAATGATTTGGTTTCCGTATGTCACAATTTAACTCAACAAAGGGTCAACGGATTTGAAAAATAATTTTTAGGTTTGATGCGTTTTGGTCTGCGTTAGGTCTATATGCCAGAAGTGTCATAAGAATCAATCGGAAAGTTTATTCTTCACTTGCAAATTAATTGAAATCATCGAATTCAATCGAATCAGAGAAATTTCCCTCTAAATTTTTTATTGAGTGTAAGTACATAAATACAATTTCGGGAGGAAACGTGAATGTTCGGAATTTTCCATCTGGATATTCTAGTGTAGAGGCATGATTTTTGGGCGTTTTTTGAGTTCTGATCAGGTAAAACAAATAATATTTTAAAAATTTAAAAATGCTGCAAGCGTGTGAAGTGGGAAGGGTAGAAAAAACTGACCTGGCGTACACAATCCGGCCTTTCCGGTCATTCCTCGGACAGGCCAAATAAAACAAAATGTTGGAAATAAAAACAAGTTTTTAGCATGTTCTTATGACGATTTATTTTTTTAAATCGTCATTTTGAACTAATTTTTTTTCTTTGTTCATGCGATAGAGAGATGTATAAAGAATGTTTGAAATCATCGGTTCGGTAGAACTTGGGATATCGTGTATATCAATTTAGAAAAAAATATAGGAGGTTGTGTCCAAGACACGATCACTTTGTTGACGTAGAACTACGATGTTATTTTGTTCAAGTTGCTTGTTATTAACTTCGGATACTATTTCACACACACACTTATCTCCGCTTTATGCTCTTCTCAACCGAAGCCTTTCCGATTACCGATTACCATTGTCATCCTTGATGGAGATAGTATTGCTACTGTCATGCGAAAACAAATCACACACAAAATTCCTGAACAATAATTTTTTTGGTGAGCCGATGATGGCCTAGTTTGATGATCCCTCACAACATTGTGTAGTTCAGAACCTTAATGGAATGGCGTCAGATTGATGTAAATATTGCAATGCCAGATACATCAGCGAGTAAGTAGTTTGGTCGCGTCCACAGCTCAATCCGAAACGAAGACATGTGATGACGCAAAACAAGGAAGAACAAGCGATATTCATTGCTTCGTATCTAGAACGATACTGAAAGTTCGCCTCAGCGAGATCCAATCTTTATGCTCCACACAAATATTCCCCTTCGTTCTTCTTCTTCTTTACTTTGTTCACGGTGACATTAAATCATTCCCCTTCGTTGATCGCCGTTTAGTTGCTCGTTATTGACGGCATGGGTAGGAAAGCTCACAAATGAGCGGGACAATCGTCTAAATCCGTTCGTGACAAAAATAGTTATTAACGTTAACTTTATTTCATAAAAACGTGACCTGTTTTCTTATTTGGCACCCTTAATGAGAGACGTAGTTCTACGTCAAAAAGTAGTTCCGAGGAAAAAACGCTTTAAAAGTTTTGAATCAAGGACGTACAAAATCAATAAAACTGCTGTAACTCGATGAATAATGAGAATTCTGATAAATTCTTCCAAAGACATATTCTTAAATGTCCAAATTTCAGAAACATTAAGAAATTTTTTTTTTATAATTTCTAGATTATAATACCCCCTTAAAAAAACAAAGAATTGTGGGCGGGACAAAGTTCGCCGGGTCAGCTAGTATAAATCATAAATGATTAAACATTACCAAAGTGTAGCGAGTATAGTCAGAGAACATCTCACCGTGTTCACCGTGAATATTTGGATGATTGGAAATTATGCTCTACCATTCTTCTTCAACCATATCCGAAATCGGACTTCATACATCTGCCAACCCTGCGATTATTCATCCACCCAAATCCATTACCAACGAGATTTGGGAAGAGAGATGCGTGAGAGAATAAGGTAGAGATTGAGTTATTCCCCAACGTATGTCCGTCTGCACAGCAGCTTCAGTGTTGAACCATCCTGTCCTCGTCGCACATCTACACGCAAAATCTCCCCTCTCACACTGACGTTCCATTTTCCAGAAGAACGGGTTTTCGTTACACAAACACGCACACACACCTCTGCAGAATCTAAAATCGAAATGAGGAAAGCGCTTTTCCAGCGGATTGAGTGGTGGTCGCATTGGTTTGTAATGCATCGCTGCTTCTGAAGCATTGTTTCTCCAGCCGACGAAAAGCGGATTTCTTCAGCAGCGTGTTGTTTACCACCATCACACTATCACCACCGTCAGAGGAGGTGACATGCTGATGATACCACACTGATTGAACAATGAAAAACAAAAAAAAGCAACTCCGGTCGGTGGATATTTCTCACTATTACTGATGCCTGCATTAATCGTGTCGGGTTGCACTTACACTGATGATGGATTGGTGTTGCTATGAGATACTATCGCGTTGATCCCATTTCAGTGGTGCTATAAATGTTCGTAGAACAGTATTGTGAAGATTGCGCCGGGTTGCTCTGCATACATTCAACCAAAACAGCATTGATCAGCACTTATGTGGTAGCTCTAGGGATTGCACGTGTGGCCTCGGTCGCGTGCATCACCAATGCTGTGTAGGTCTCTACGTCACTCTATCCGTCTGTATGCATGTGTGTGTTTCAGCGAAATTTCGGAGATTCGAGAAAATACCTGTTTTTGTTCTTCAACGAGAATAGGTACTTGTGTTCTTAAACGAAGTTGTACGGGTACATGTTCGGGACAAATATTGTCGACTATTGCAGTCCACGAATAATGTGAATAATTGTGCGGTGGAACGGCGAGAATAGCTGTCTAATTGAATAACACCGTCGGCTGCTTCTTGTGACCCATGTATAAGTACTGTCCAAAATAACAGTAAACTCACCGGGTTACACTGTCGGAGAGTTTTATTTTGTCTAGCTTTGAAAGTTCTCGTTTTACGGCATCAAAATTCCGAAATCGTCAATTATCGTCAGGGTTTTTTTTTCAATGTGTGTAATATTTTTTGTCAAGACGTGAGTTTCGAAGTTTCAATTTCGAGCAACAACGTCGATCAGCACTATTTATGAACCAGAACAAGATGAATTTCTCTCAGAAAACTGTCCAATTTTATATCTCCTTTCATGGGTTGTCAGTTGTAAATGAACTTTCAGATGAACCAAAAACACAGATTTTATTATGGTCTCTACCTATATTTTCCGAAGCAGTCAAAATCTGATGTATGTTTTTGTATTATGAGGAGGCTTTAAAATACAAAGCTCATTTGTTTGTTACCTAGAAAAAGTCCTATTAGAAGATAGTCGATGGAGGGTCCATAGGATTAACAAACCTCCAAATTTTAAATAAGCATATATTTTGTATTAGATGTGAAAAACCTGACCTGGCCCGGTTATACTTCATCCTTCGTGAGATTATGTTTCGATCTCCTTCCTCCTGATTTTTTATTTTAACCTTTTTTGGTTTCTCCCTGTTTTTTTCCTCCTCTTGTTTGTTTTTTTTCCTCCTCTTTGTTTGTTTTCATCATTATTTTTCTACTTCTTTACTTTCATTTTCTACTCCTTATTTTTATCTCTTTTCAATTCATCAATTTTTCTATTTCTTTCACTAGTTCATTCTATTCTTCCATTCTCTATAAGTTTGTTTTTTTTTCGTTCTCTTGCTTTCTTTTCCTTCCTGTCCATTCGTCCTATGTTGACAAATGAATACCTGAACCGTGTTGGGAAATAAGATTCCGAGTAAACAGTGTGATAGCTCTTAAGTTTTTCAACCTTTTCTCAATATGCGATGATCACGCGAAAATTCGAAATCAAAATATAATGGACAACGATTAACCCTTTGCGGTCGTTTGTCTGCTCTCAGCCACCACAGCAAAGAATCATACAAAATACTTTATTCAACCATGCAATAGTTTAAATTTTTTTTCAACGAATTTTAATGTCTAGTGACCCTGTTCACGAATGAATACAAAGTTTCTGTGAATAACAAATAACAGTATTCGGTATAAACAAAATATTATTAGCGTAAAAAGATAAGAGGAACTCTTCAAGGGAAATTTATAACTCTTCCGCTAAAATTTTTGCTGTAGAACAGAGCGTAACTTTGTATAGTGCCTTTGTGAAGCAAACACAGGCCGTAAACTGAGGACACTGAAGGACGAGGCCTAACAGAATTCAGTGAATTCTAAGCTTCATAAAAACTCTGATGTTCTGTAGGGATCTCGAACCTTAGAGACCTGAAAGATATGAGAATCTCATTCATTATCAATCATTTGTTTGAAATTATCAAAGAATTTGTACGAGTTTTCGACCAGCTATATCGTCAAATAATCAATTACTGCACGCGTTAGACACTGTGGAACACATTTCCCATCTCAAGAGAGTCAACATTGTTTTCTGTAAACGTGGGCCTTCAATCAATCGACTAAACGAAATCCCAAAAATCGAATTTCAATAAACGGATTTACGTAATTTATCATGCGTCACACTCTTGCTAAGCTATAACATTCAACAGGCAGCGAAGGATATCCATGAGCAACATTGGACCTCGAACGTAACGGTTCTAATTTTGAAACTTTGTGCTTACAACCACATAGTCCTACGTCAAAACCAGATTTGAATCATAAACTTATTTTTTAATTATTTCTATAATTAATATTAACCAACCCAAAACTCACACTGTCTAATTGAAATTCTTCTAATCGACGGTTTTTCAAAATCACATGTAAAGCTGAAATGCAACATTAGCTACATTTTTTTAATCCCTTTTTTTTAGACGCCCTTTACCAGAATTGCTTTCTGGACTTGTATGACTACCTCTGAGTCCTATTTTGTTACTGTTTTAACTCTTTGCGGTCGTTTGTCTGCTCTCAGCCACCACGGCAAGGAATCATACTAAATACCTTATTCAACGATGTAATAGTTTACATTTTTTTATAAACGAATTTTAATGTCTAGTGAACTTTGTCACGGATGTATACCAAATTTCTATGAACAATAGGTAACGGAACTCGGTATAAACAAAATATTACTAGCGTGAAAAGATAAGAGTATCTCTTTCAAGAGGAATTAATTCCGACCGCAAAGGGGTAAATCAAAGCGTAAAGTTCGTGTATACTATTAACATTCGTTGATGCATTTTTTTTGCAGCGCTACTCCTTTTAACAACAATAATTTAATCTACCATTGGCCCTCGTGCGTTCTATAGAGATATGAATGTCATTGAAAAATTAAAAAAAGGTGCTCGTTTTTAAAACAAAAGGGTCTGCGTTCAACACACGCCAGAGTTTTAGACGTAGAACTACGAAAGCATTGCATTCAATTTTCTTGTTATTATTCTGGAAGGAAACGAGTTCAATGGTGAACTATTTTTCCGACATTTTTGGGGACTCTGAAAAGGCTTTGTCGCAACCTTTAAAAATCCAATTTTGAAATTAAAGATTGTTGACTGCTCGTTGGCCGTAGCGAGGTCGGAATAGAAATTGCAAATGACATCTTTTATACTCTCGCCCGGTGTAATGTGCTAAGACGGAGCTTTGGTTGTCAATGTTTCCTTTCTTCGTGAGCTGAGTCAAAGTTGCCTTTGAAAAAATCTGTTTTTATGCTCCAAAAATACTTTAAATCTTTTTTTTATCTTCAGAAAATGTATATTCATATCTACATTCAATTTTTGTAACCAATTTTGAAGCTTTTTTTTGGTGTTGGATTTGGCGATCATGATGGTAATCACATGTCGCTAGCAAGTATATATTTTGTAATGGAAGTTTGCATGGTTATTTTGATATATTTATTTATGTTGTACTGCGTGAATAGTTTCATAGTGACATATTTCTGGTACACACAAAACCAAAAAAAAAATAATGAAGAGATAGGTTTTATATTGTTAAATTGGGTAATTGTCAACACATGAAAAGGAGACATAAAATTGTTATGAATTCATGAGCCTTATAATAGTTTCTTAAATAAATTTGTCCCTGTACAAATTCGAAACGATTTAAATGCTATGATGCAAGAAACAGATTAGGTATAGATAAATTACCTGAGGTGGTGCAAACATTGCACTCAAAATAATAAAACAAAAATATTCTATCATTCGCTGACCTCGTGAACTTCGTCCCGCTCAAAATTGATTCTTTGATATGAATTCTTTCGAATATTCACGTTTTCTCACGCAAACGTTCGTGGTTCATTGATTGATTTTCTAATTAACCCTTTACAATTCCCTTCTACTATAAATTACCTATTAATTCCAGCCAGAGATCGAAATGCTCGCCGATTTGAGACGAAAAACATCCGTTTTCACCCACAGGGAAAAATAGCTGAGAATATAGGAGGCGAGAGAATGTTATACGCTAACTTCTATTCTCGCGAGAAACGCAAAGCCGATTTTTATTTTTCGGTGAGTTATGATTGCCGAAAAATGGTTTCGTTTTCAGTGACTCCTTGATGCCGATAATGGTTTTTCACTTCTTCAGTACAGCTGAAAACATTGTATGAAAATATGCGGCAATATTGGGTTTCATCGTGAAGTGAACATGAGATGGATTAATATTTGTACAATTCAGACGCTGTCCAAATGCAGATCGTTTGGACGCTGTCCTAACAGATTAACGTTGGTAAAGTTAGCTATGATTTTTCGCTCCATATTTTCAGTACCAAATGAGAGACGAAAAACCGTTCTCGTTGAACTTCCGAGAACGAAATTTTCCACATCTCTTTCTCTCTGAAAAAGAATTTTCGGTGAAAACGAAGAGACGAAAATATCAACAATATACGGTTCATCGAAAACTAGATTGATTGATTGAATATTTATCGTGCATCCGAGCGAGGATTTCGATCTCTGATTCCAACAAAACTCGTCATTATAATATGAATTAATTTTCAGACACAACTTTCGCTCAAGTTTCTTGATTCACCACCAAATAATATGTTTCTCCGTTACATGGTTACATGGAATACATGTTTGATACAGAAAAGTAAATTTTCATTCATAATTTTTATTTTCAAAACCGCGATTTTTCCACCCGCAAATACGAATTATAATTGGACTAACAACGATGTCATTGTAGAATATGTAAGAATTGTATTTTTTTTTCGAACATTCCCTCAATGTTTTGACCTACGGACAGAAACGAATACAACATAATAAAGACGGCTCAAATCGGACGATTCCTTCCTCGGATTCCGCGCTTAGCAACGCATTTGGCGATCCATCTTGACGTAGGATTACGTCTTTCGGGAACATATGGGGGTACAAATTGAAAATCGAGAATCGAGCACATCGCGAAAATTGTCCAATTTCAAACGCTTATTGCTCAGTCATTTCATGATGGATTGATGAAGTTTTTAAGTCAATCGATTTCGGCACTCCATAACAATTTTTTATATTGAATAAAATAATATATATCATTAAACTAACTATCAAACAATTGAAAAATCTCAACCCCTATCCTAACGGAAATACCCACTTCTGATTGGTCGAAATTGACGACACATGCGGCGGTTCCCTAACAGAGACATCAAAACCAAGCTGCCTAGGGGAAATCGGCATTGCAAATATATGAAAGTAGGGGGAGCTTTTGCTCCCGCCGAGATGTGTTCCCAAACAGAGACATCAAAACCAAGCTGCCTGATGGAAATGGGCATTGCAAATACATGAAAGTCGGGGGCATTTTTATATTGCAAGTAAGAAGAGTGATACGAATAATTCAAGCAAATAAAATTTAAATTTGGATCTTTAATGTTGGTTGCTTCGTGAAACTCCATATCAATGTCCGATCGTGTATTGTGAAAAATTTAGCACAAGGGTAGGTGTAAAATTGTATACGATAGCCGTTATGTTAACCCTTTACCGTACAACATAGAGTCTCACTACATATAGTACATATAGTATTAGGTATTGTTAGTCCAATTAAAATTCGCATTGGGTTGAATAAACAATCAGAAAGTAAAAATTATAAAAGAAAATTACCTTTCCCATTTCAAATATATTTTCGCTATATAAAAGTAACATGTTTTTACTGATAAGAAAAATTGATAATTGTGTTCGGTATTAATAATTATCTTATATTACATTGGTGAATTTTGTTTTCTTTATTTCATCAATACATATCACAAGAGGTATCTCGTCTAGGATTATAGAGGGCGGTTCTCATCATATCTCGTTCCACTTCGGTATCCTTTATATGATACGCACCTTCCAACGACTGTTTGTCATCCTTCTGTCATCATCACCCGTTAAACACTGGTGGAATGAACAAAAACCCAACAACCAAACAAAACGGCCCTTTCCAGGTCCACCTAATTATTATCAAAGAGTTTAACGATGTAATTATTCAAAATCAACAGATAACCTAACGGAATCCTACGTCAATTATGCGGTCGTGTCTCGGACACAACCCTCCTGTGACTTTTTAATTATATAGACAGATATTAGAGTGCCATGGGAAAAAAGTGACCCTCGAATTTTCAAAACGAACTTGATTAAAAATGTTGATTCCCACGGAAAACTACCCTATGCAAAATATCAGCTTAATCGGGCTTCATTTACTAGTGTCGCACAGCGGTCAAAAGTTGAGTTTTTTGAAAACCAAAAAATCACCCAAGGGGGGAGGGGGAGTATAGGAAATCGGGGTTTTCGAAAAATGTCTTCAAATTACATGAAACGTCGAGATCTTCTGTAATCTCGAAAAAACAATTTTGTCAAAAATCGACGCTCTGGGACTTTTTTTAATTGGCATCCTAAACCATACGACGCAAATCGTATGGTTTAGGATGCCAATTAAAATCGTCATATCGATTTTTCATACGCGACTCCCTGCGAAATGTTGATTTGCATTTTCGATTAATTTCATTATCGCAAACATCGAATGGACTAACAACGCTTATCTCGGTGTGATTGCTGAACATATGGGAATTGGATTATCCGACTTTCCTTCAGAGTTTTTGAAATTTTTCCGATTTTTGTCTCCATAACATTGATCTACGGGAAGTGACAAATGCAACAAAATAAAGACGATTTCTTCCTCGAATGACGCTCTTAGCAACGCATTTGGCGTTCCATTTTTATTTATATAGACAAATATAGTTTAAATATACGACTCATGTTGGAAAGTTGTTTGAATGTGTGAATTCTGTGTGAAATCCAAAAAACTGTAAGCTGTAGTTACAGATTCTAGGTTCCAAAAAGTGTAGAAATAAAGATTAGTATGAAGTTATAGTAGTGCTCCCGTGGTCGAGTGGTTAGCGTCACACCTAACATGCCGGGGGTTCAGGTTCGATTCCTGTTCTGGTCGGGGACATTTTTCGTCAAAAAATTTTCCACCGATTTGCACTGTGGTCACGCGTACTCTAGAGCTTGCCACTAAGAATGCATTCAAGGCGTGTTATTTGGCATAGAAATCACAACTAAGTACTAATAAAAATGACGCAAGTAATACTACATTGAGACGGCGAAGTTCCTCTAGGAACGTGAGTGCCAATTAAGAAGAAGAAGAAGAATGAAGTTATAGTAACCCTTTGCTCGTATAAATTGATCAATCATAACGCGGGATATGAGAGTATGGATTATGTTTGACATTTTCTTAGTATAATCTAGATCAATGGTGGCCAGGTATAGACATGGTGCGGGCCGCATTAGAAGTTTCATTATAGCCGAGGGGCCGCAATGATTTTTCTCTTAATACTTTTCATAATTAAATGTAAAATATACGTTTTTAACTGGTACTTTTTTGACTATTTTTTTATTTTAAATTAGCATTCAGTAAAATTCATAACTCGAGAACACAATTGGATAAAAACCCAGAACTTGTATTGCAGGTATAAAAATATCCAGAATTAACATTTTTGGCAAAATTATTCGACCATCTCGTCTTCATGCAGAGTCGAAAACGCTAAGGCCAATCGTTAATCGCTGCAGCTTTTCGATAGAATTCTTTAACGATTGGTAACTCCAATGAGGCCCAAAGTAAGTATTCCGATGGAATGGCAAATGACCAATCATTTGCGGAAAAGAAGTTTAGCCACTTTATTGCTAGGCTCGTTAAGGAACACCAAGAATCGTTCACGGTTTGAGCAGCTCGTAAATCTGTTTTGTCGTTTTCCCACACTTAAATAACGTAACAGTTGCCACACAGTTCTCGTACAGACCGAACTTTATCGTTGCTTGGGAACCGAACAAATGCTGATGGGACCACGAAACTTAGTGAGAGTGACGGAGGACATCGAACTAAACGACTGCAGTGTTACCGCTTTCCTTCGCCCCAAATTTCTCTGCTGAGAGCAATCGTGATTTCACTAACCGAATTATGGTTATACTTGATAATGTGAATACGGTATCACGATTGAATTGGACGTTCTTTCAATCATCAAACAGTTTTTGCAATATTTTTTGTTTATTTCAGTATAGAAAATCCTTAAATACAATATAGAAAACCCTTAAATACATTCTTCACTCCATACAAACTCGATCTCCACTTTCACTCGAACTACTTTTCTTGATCCATTCTATCTAAATCAGCTTGAATGTGAAAGATAGCGGTGCGAAGCGTGTTTTCCAAATGACTGTCAGTGAATTTGTTTCACATATAGACTATGATTTCACATTTTTCATAACTGAAACAATTGCTCACAAATATTTGTGGATACAAACAAAGAAGTAATAAAATGAGAATGTTTTATTAGTTTTGGAAAACACGCGTCTGAAACAAATCTGGAGTAGAAATCCAAGACATCATGGTTTTCAAATATGACACACACCTCTAAATCACTCTGCGTTCCATCTGCATGTTTTCAGCGGAATGTACATTAGGATTGGGTGATGTTCAGAATAAGATCGATTTTCTAAATGGCGTTGGGATCGATTCACCGATTCAATCGGTATCAAAAATTCGATCTTTGAAATATCAAATGCTTTTTTTTGCAGTTAATTTACTTGTTTCATATAAGTGTTTTCTTTAAACATGGAAAAAACATTTCACATTTCTATTTAAACATCAAAGGCATTTCAGTTTGATTCTCAGAATAAAGGTCATAAAAAAACGTGGAAGCCCGGAAAACATATTTTCCAGGGTATTCATCTTGAACCGTCATGGAATTATTTAATTGAATAAATTAATTGAAAATTATAATGAAAAATTCAACAACTGAAATTCATCCAGAACTCCGCTGACAATAATCCCGTTGAACCCAATCGTGTCATACGTCTGGCATTTAGTCGAAATCTTGGTAGTAGTCCCAGTTCTAGTAGTTCAGTTCTTGTTTTGTAATGACCAAACTTACAAAGCTGCTTCTCCTATGTTCACGACCACTGATTCGACAACCTTGAAGGGATCCAATGTTTATGAAATTTGTCAAGTGGGTTTTGGTGACATTAAAATCAATGTCTACTGAAAAACAAATTTACATTTTTTTACGTTCCAAAAGATCGGAAAGGTCGAAAAAAAAGATCGATTTTCAACTATATTGTTAATTTTGCTCATATGATTTTTTTCAAAATCAGGCTCCGGGCCGCATAAACCATGCTGGAGGGCCACAGGTTGGCCACCACTGATCTAGATAATCAAGATAATAATCTAGAAATAGAAATATATCCAATCGATTGATTTAAACATTTCCTCGGATCATCAAGAAATGATCGAGTTATAAGCGTTCGAAATCTTTCATTATTGCGTTACATGTACAATTTTTAGATTTTAACCATTCCCACACCACCATTCACTGTTTTGGGAGTAAAAAATGTAGAAAAAAAAGCTGTACATGAGACAAAATAACTCAATTTTATTTGCGATTCTTTTTTTTTTAAATAAGCCTCTCAGATGTTTTTCAGATACATTTTAAATACAATTTAAATTTACCGAAAGTTGTTTGTGATTACGGTTACTTTTGTTTTGAAAAAAAAGGTCAATTGAAATATGTCATATGATAATGGTTTAAGGGTAACTGTTACCTTATGTACAAAGTTTAATAAAAGATTGAAGAAGGTCTTTTCAAAATTGGCTGTTTTACGATGCTACAGCATTTGATGCGGAATTATTGTATGATTAGACTGTTCCGATCGTACTAATACTTGCACACAATACTTTCAGACGTATACATTTTCATGGAATGTTAAAAAACGGTTTTCAAACTTAAGCCAGGAGACGTGGCTCTCAAAATTTCAAATTTTATATAAAAATTCTCAATGTGTTAATGTGAACTGAGAAATAACGAAAAAAAATTCGCTTTATATACAGCCATTCCATACCAAACCTATATAATGGTTCTCAGATTTTCATCAAAATTGGTTTTGTTCCTTATTTTTCGAACTACTGGACCGATTCAAATGATCGACATACCAAATTGAAGTCAGAGAGTTATTCTTCTTTGAAAAAATATTCATTTTCGTAATTATTGATCGTATTTGTTTTTTATAGTTCGCATGATCCATTAATTCAAAAATTATGAATTTTTGAAAAACGATATTTTTGGAAAAAAAGTTGTTTTTTCGGACCACCCTAAAATGTGGGCACCCAAATAAAAAACGAAAAATATTGGTCTAGTATTTTGCGATAAGAAACAAAACTACCTCTTTTCACGAAAATCTATGAACTACTGTTTCGGTTTGGCAAGGAATGGCTGTATTTTTTATTTTGTTTATTTGATCGGTCGCCAGCAGACGTGAAAGCTAGTAGTGGGCCGTGGACTTTATTTTGGCCAACACTGTACCTGAACATAACACGAATAGCGGACCTTTGGGGGTGTTTTATATACGTTCGCTAGCTTTTTTTTCTCGATAGTTTATCTTTGCCTCCCTCTGCTGAATGGGTGCCCCGTCCATTACGTCCCTTAATTTCTTCCACCAATTTCTCCCACGAGCAGCATCATCAAAACAATTTTTTTTCTGCGCTTCAATAAAGTTTTGTTCAATTTCCCTTTTCTCTTGTATTTTTTTTCCAGACCGATCTGTGCGGCATAAAATGGCGTAAGTTGGCCCAGGGTGAACGGCCGAATGCGTCGAGCTACCCGCTGGAGGATCCGGTGCTCCGTTCCTACTCCAAATGTCTCGAGGTGGACATCTTGTGTGTGTGGCGCCGCGTTGCCGCCCCCAAACCGGCCGAACAGGACCCGAACGTGTTCGAGATGAGTATCCCGGGCCCGGTTACGGGCGGTTCGGTCATCCATCCGCCCCTCTCGCTTACCGCCGCCAAAGAGCTGTGGATCTTCTGGTACGGCGAGGAGCCGGACCTGACCGATCTCGTCGATTCGGAGCTGCTGCGGTCTTCCGGTAAGTGTGCGAAGAGAGTAATAAGCATAATAAGATTGTTTTGTAAGCGTGTGGTGGTGCGCGCGGTTGGTTAAACAAAAAGAAGTCGTGATTGTGATGTAATTTCAGCTATTCTCTGGCCAGTTCTCTTTCGTCCATATAACACACTCTTTGCTTATCGCATTTTCAGCGAAGCATTTTCTCCATTTTCACTTTACGCTAAAAATAGATTCTCTTCCCCCTTTCCGTTTGTTCCGCTAACGGAATCGAGTGTTATTCTCTCGCCAGCTACATTGACCCCGTCATCATTACTTGCGTCGAACAATGCTTCCAAGAAAAACGCATTTCCTCGCAATCATCGTGATGGAGCACATTTCGCGCAAGGTTTCTTTTCCATTGAAAATTCTCCCCTCCCGGGTTCGTGGTTCGGGTTAAGAATCGACCCCCATCACGCAGAGCGCCATCATCATCTTCATCAGCATCATCTCAGTCATGCAATGCCAAAAATGGCCAGATTCATTTCTCGACGAAACACGTCAACAACTGTCAGGGCTTGTCTTAGCATTTCAACTCTCGAAACTATTAGGATTGCCAACAGCAGCAGCAGCGCTGTCGTTGGTACCGTATTCAAACGATGGAGAGTGAATTGAGCCACCTACGAACCGGTGATGAACGACGGACGGCCAGAAAAGGTTATATAACGCAATCGAAGCGTACCTCGTTCCAGTTGGAGTTTGTTGAACACACAAACGGACGGATTGCGTTGGTTCGCATCTGCCTGCAAAATGCAATTCCCATGCAGACGAGAGGTTCTAAACCATTCCCCTCTCCTCGTGTGCTTTGTGTTATGTATGTATAAACAGGCGATGCACATTCAATTCCTCTTTCTTTTCCCCGTGTGGATCTCAGCGGGAAATGGTCCGAACGGAAATTAGTCCTCTTTGTAATGGTTGAAGAGGAGATTGCTGGCCATGTCACAAAATCCGACCACTTCATAAGCTAGGACACGACGACGCTTTGGGGGTGGGAATCCGGTAATACCGTTTCTACACACGGTGGTTAAGCGAAGCGCACTAATCATGGCAATGATGCAGATTAAGAGCACCCGTAACAGGGGCACACTCGATCAACTGTTTGCTGACTTTCAGTGTAACGGAAGCGAAGTTAAGAGCAGCCATCACCAGACGACTGTGAGCCAGCGCGCCTTATGTTGCTGCGTGCATCTGAATGATCCTGTGGCTAGACGAAACCTAAAACAACAACCTCACCTCTCTACAGCACATATATTTGGTGCAGTTGCATTCAGTTTGCGAAGAAGGTACATAATAAGGCTTCCTTTCTTTAGTCTAGTCTGATCGCCCGTTCGCGGCTGAACCGACTGTTGATGGCAGGGCGGTCGGTCACTGGTAGGAAGCACTACATGTGAGGCACACTGCAGCAGCTGTGTTGTATTATGTGTATCGGTATTTATGACATAATACCAAAACACACGACGCGCAGGCTGTAGCGAGCGAGTGAGGAACCGACAAGCTGAAGGCATATGGCGCTACGCTGCTTAGTTTCATAGCGGCCGTAGCGCCGCAGAAACGCTATGCGTATGTAATCATCACTCATGTTTCTAGGATGAGATTCATGCTAATGCGGAGGAGTTTTCGGGTAGGGGTATCGACAGTTAAATCTGTTCGAAAAGTTGAGTTTGTATACAGAAGTGCAATGCCGCAGAGTTGTCTTTCGGTGGCCTGGGGGAGGGTTGCCGGGAGAGCTCCTCTGGGACCAATCGAACCGGCGCAAAAGCATACGCGCGATGGATAACAGAGAATATCACCGGGACGGGTGTTTCCGGAGAAGTAATTTTTCGGTGACCTTCTCAGGTTTCCCAAAGATAGCTCTCCGTTGCCGCGATTGGAGTTCTATACAGAGTACGATTTTTTCTAGGGAAGTTTCCTCGGTGACCTTCTCAGGTTTACAAAAAAAAAAAATAACGGAACATTTCGTCGTAACGATTGCCTTTAGATGATGAGTTCCGGAAATTACCTTGTCAGGTTTCCCGCTGCTAACTCTCCATCGACGCGTTTTAATTTCACAGGTTCTCCTTCTCAGGATACCCAAAGATAACCTTTGCCGCGTGTTGAGTTTTTTTTGTTTGCAAATGAGATTTTCAAATTTTTGTTTCGTCGAGTGATTGATAGTTAGCGTTAACATAATCACATCACTTACCACAGTGAATCTTGATTCTTACCTCTGCCCACTAATAACTATTCCTCCCATGATAATCGCTAGGGAACCACGCTATAGAGGCGACCCTTCTGGTCTTCGTGCGGCGATTATCATACTAACATTCCTTCCCTTCCCCTGGTGACTATAAGGACGTGGCCGGCGTCGTTATTGACCATTGAAAGCTCGAATCACCGAAAATTGCAAAACGAGAATGATTTGCTAGTTCCAAGCGTCATTCTGTGTGTTCTTCGTGCATTTTGGTTGGTTCAGGTCAATCACAGAGAGCAGCTACGAATTGTACAGTCTACCCAAGCTCAAGCTCAAGAGGCTTTGAAGATGGAACAGTGGGGCACTGACTTACTGGATAGTCAGAATAGCTTTATGTGGATTTGGTAACGTTAACTGGCAATTATCGAATTTTCATAAATTACGAATTACCAGCTATACAAGTATGAAACCAGTTTTTTCTCATCTAAAATACACGTTAATTGTTCTCGAATAGTTTAAAATATTTTAGTCAAAATTTTAATGGTCATAGGAAACTGCCAATGTTTCCATCTGACAGGCAATTCATAAATGTCTTACCCAACAAAAATATTTATTTTTTTGACCAATTTTGTTATTTTTGGACATTTTCATAGAAGTACGAGCTAGCTCAGCGATGAAGACGAATAATACTCGGAAGTAGCCAAGTCTGGTGAACCAGTCGCTTGCGGTAGTTGAGATCTTAATTGAGTAGTTCAACCGTTTCACTAGTTGGTCTTGGTCGTTGTGAAAGAGTATTGTCATCAAGAAAAATAACTTTGTATAGTTTTTCCTAATATTCTAGTTCTATTTGGATCCGAGTACAATTCGACGATTCGGACGAAAATCCACGACCACACCAAAAAGAAATTATCACTGCATCAAACTTTGGATCCAGTAGTCGTTCGCTAACTGGACCTCCTTTAACTGATCGATTTTTTTAGCTGGACAAACGTTAACTGAGCTGTAGCCCAGTAGTAGTAAAGTAGCAATGTGTGAATAAATGACGCCATATTCAATGTAAAACTTAGCTATCAAGGGTATTGGAATGTGATTTGAGATGTTATAAAAAATTACATCATTTTCACATGACGAAAACATTGATTAAATTACAGAACTAAATCACCACTTGCAGAAAAAAGTGAATTTAATTTACATGGGATACTAATTTGATTAACCTTTAACGAACGAGCGCATTTTTAAGAAATCGGTAGCTCAGTAATGCTCGCCTTACCCGAAAATGTCTACATGCAAAGTATAACGATAATCATCGGATAAATAAATAGATAAATAGGATAGCCGTGCATACATACATTACACCATATCCACTGTAACAATTGAGATGAATCAATTTTTGGGAATAACAAAAATCGAGTTCTAGAACAAAATTTACATACCGTGTATTTATTGACAGTTCCCTACCCCTTTAAAATAGAGAAAAACTGATTGCACATTAATGCTCGTCGTATCTTTTTTGTTCGTTTTCGTGCGTACCTATCCGTACCATCAATAAGGAGCAACTGCGAATACCACTGTTAATCAGTCGTACATAAATCGGTCGCTCAAAATGCATACGATAGGAACAAATACTGCCACATGTAACGAACACTGTGGGTAGCGGGAATATTGCAATTTAAGCCCCATCCGATGGCAGCCAGAGCGTGAAAGTAGATGATTTTCATATTTCAGTACACGGTTCTGTTGCGAGCAGTCAGCATCAAACCGCGGTGAGATTTCGTTCGCCTCCTTCAAATCCAAAATGAAACTCGATGAAATGATAGAATGTGTAGGTTTTCATGCCGTCTGGTGGAGAGGATTTTCACAGCATCGGAAGATTCACCTCTTAGTGATTCATTAGACAGCCAGAAATATATAAGTGTTTTTCTTTGTAGCGTTTCATCGAGTAATAAAAGATCAGATATTCTCAGAACTAGTTTCTAAAGGAGATTTCACGATTGAATTTCGAGCGTTCAGCGGAGCATTTCCCTCAGTGAAGCAGTGCGGTACCCAACCAGAGTGATTTTACAAATTCACTCAAAATCTTGGCTCTTTTCAAGGCCCCTAGAACTTTCTACCAAAAAGTTGTTTCGAGAATTTCGATGCATTACAAGATAATATCCGAAGTTGATCAAAATAATTTCGTAGTCCTACGTCAAATTTTTTTTTATTAAATCCGTAGAGTTGATTTCTCTTTTATTGAATAGTAACGGTTTTGAAATGTGATCAATTTTGGCCATTCATTTAGAATGAATATCCGTTGATAGAGTATCACGTTTTCTGCAAGAATCTTGAACAGATGTTATCTCTGATGAGGATTGTCTATTACAATGATGAGATTTTGATGAATATATTCACATAATTTTAATACTGGTCGAGTAAATGTAAGTCCTACGAATTTAAATAAGAAAAGAACATAAATCAATTATTCTTAATTGACACAATAAAATAAAAACAGCTAAAAAGAAACGTGTACCGTAGGAATAATGTTTAACTTAAGAAGACAGACTGTAACATTAACATATATATGTAAGCTACATTTGTGCGACGAAAATGAATAAATAAATAATACACCTGAAAAAAACTGAAATCGGTGATATGATAATGAAGATTGTAATTTTGGGTCGTTTTAGACAAAATTGGTGTGGAATTGCCTCTCTGTTAAGTTTTCTATTGCAATACTTCAATGAGAAAAAAAATCTACCAAAAAATTTTCGCTCGAACCTCGTATGTTTTTTTTTTCCTTTTAGAATCTTTTCAGACCCATTTTTTCTTATTTCATTTTATTGAATAATTCATAATTAAGGTGGTCTGAAGAACTAGCTGTTTTGCCAATATGCCCATAACTTTTAGAACGAATACTTCAAATGCCTATTTTCAGGCGAAAAGTTAAAAAATATCAGTTTTTTGACTAAGGACATTTCTGTACCGGGGTGTAAGCTAGAAATTTCGAAAACGAGAGAGTGACGCTGGAGTGCAAGGTTTTGAACATTAATATCTCTTTACCGGCTGAATGGAGTGGTATAATAATTACATCATACGAAAGATAAAATGTCAAAGAGTAATATGATTGTCACTTATTGGTCCAAAAAATCCATTTCAATAGTTTAAAAATTGCTTTGAAAACAGGCTATTGAAATCATAACAATCTAGCTCATTGATGATGATTGCTTTTGTGGTGATCGAAATGTGTTCCCGAACACGGACGCAAAATCAAGGCACCTGAAGGAACCGTCATTGCGAATTCATGCAGGCTGTGATTTCTTTTACTCGCTTGCAAATGCGCTCGAGCAAAGGAACATTTGCGCATTCGGTTCCCGTGATGCAATCGTATTCAAGAGCATTCGCGTTGACGGCGGAATGGTGTCGACATCTGGATACGACATTAGTTTGTATGAGGCCAACTATTCTCTAGCAGTCGACCCTAAGGCAGTTTTAAATTGCTAAAATTTGTGTGAAATTTTTTTCTTTGCGTTATTTACCTACTAGAAGTACGTTGTTCTGACCCTAATTTAAACTATTTTCTATGAATTTTCAGATACTCTCACCAAAACTTACCATTATAATATAAAATTAACTCTAGACGCAATTTTTATATATTTTTTCACTTCTTGCAAGCAAAAGTGATTTTCATTTACATAGAGTACTAATTTGATTTGGGAAAAAATATTTTCATTCATAATGTTTATTTTAAAAATGTGTTCATTTCATCTGCGAACCCATATTACCATGCCTACTTCCCCATTTCGTAATACGAAGCTCAATGCCGTCAACTCGGATTAGTTTCTATTCTGATTTCGCATGGAATAGTCATGTAAAATTATTTGCTTGATTTTGCGCCCGGAGGAATATTCGCAGACATTTGCCTATTTGGCTTGGTGTTCCGTGATGCAATTGCATTAGCCTTGTACAGCATTAGTTTTTATTTTGTTTTCACATCGAATGGTCATGAACAATCTCGTATATTATTCTCACGAATGAAAAAAACGAATCATGTATCAAATATTTTACATATCTTACAAAGCCACTCGAACCCTTCGGTTCTTTTCAGAACCACCAACAAGTTCGAAAGAGTTTTATGATAATAACAATTGCATACTTATAACCATCCACCCACACATTCAAAAGAAACGCTAAGCAATTTTCAAAAGATTCACTCATTCATTCGTTGAGAACTGATTCAGATGCAATTTCAAATAAATGATTACTGAGACAGTGGTAGTCCTACGTCTACCCTGCGGTTATATCACAGATATAACTTACTTCTAGTTTTTTTGTGATTTTAATCGTATCAAGACCTCAGATAAATCCCAGTCTTTTATTGTTATTTTCATAAAGCTGTGATTTTTTATACATAAAATATAGAAAGTTTATTTTTCATTTTTTCAAAGGATGTGTAACTTCCAAACTGATGCTTAAAGAACACATTCCGTACGTAGTTTACTATTTCTACTTAAAACTGATCTTCTGTATTGTTTCTGTATTGTTTGGGTCTACGAATAGGACATGCCAATTTTGCGATACGTTAAAGTTTCATGTGGAGACACCAAAATTGTGCTGTGCAGGTGGCAAAATCGAATAACCACCGTTGACTCAACAATCGGCGCTCTTTGTTTTACTATTGCATATCACAATGAAGACATTTAAAGTTATTTAAAGAGAATGTTTTATTTATCGCCTAAATTTATATTATCACCCTTAAAATAGGCCCCTTCTGAAGAAATGCAGTTTTTCTAAAGATCAATTCAGTAATCGGAACACTTTTTATATCTGTAATCAGGAATTGCCGCAAGTTCACGCAGCGAATTAGTGTTTTTGTCTATAATACTGTCAAAACGGGTTTCACGAACCGGTAATTTAAGTTTCGGAAATAGCAAAATGTTACACGGGACCATAATTCCCTCGTTCATCACGCATAATGACTGACGATATGGTCACCATGTTGCCAGTTGTTATGCGTTGGATGAACATGGGATCAGAATTTGCTCGTTCATGCAAGTCTTCAGCCACTTGATTGCGATCAAATTTTGGAAGAAAATTTAGCTCTTTTGGTACTAGTCGTGCTGCGACATTTCTGATCGCCAAAAAATTCAACAATTTTTTTTCTCGTTTCGGCACGTGAAATTTTTGTTTGCAACACATAGAATTATCCTTATCAAAAGTCGTCGAGCAAAAAATATGTTAACTTGTTTTTAACGGCGCTGCAAACAAACTAAATGACAGATCACGTTCAAAATTGACATTAAGACCACTGTAATACTAACTTAAGAGAAGAATTTAAAATGTATTCAGCGGGTTTGAAATTACAAATTACCGCTACATATGTCATAGAATGTATGGTTCCATGCAATATACAGATTCAAACCAAAAGTTCGATTCTGGAGCCCATGTCTCACGCTCTCTTATCGATTCTATGAAACAGATAGACAGAGAGAGAGAGAGAGAGAGAGAGAGAGAGAGAGAGAGAGAGAGAGAGAGAGAGAGAGAGAGAGAGAGAGAGAGAGAGAGAGAGAGAGAGAGAGAGAGAGAGAGAGAGAGAGAGAGAGAGAGAGAGAGAAAGAAAGAGTACGAGTGATGGGAGACTGCCGCCGCGTAAGGCGCATGTCCTGTGATATCACAGAATACCGAAACACAACCGCCGGCGACGGCATGTTTGAAGCAATCGCGTCCTCACGTTTGTCGCTCGCGCTTCTCCGGTGGAACAATTTTTTGTTGTGCCTTTCGCCAGGACTTGGTTCTCCTCATCACGTGATCATAGTTTCAATGTTTGTTTAACTCATTCTTTTGAACAGCACCTTTCACGTTATGTCGATTGGGCGCCGCGATTGTTGAACTGTTTGTTTTTTTTGTTACTGTTGATATTTATAACAAGAGTTTGATTCTATTAATCTGAATGCGTAGAAATCAAAGTACGACAAGCCTTTGTTGTCGTGCAAAATTCTGGATGGCTGTTGGAACCCTCGCACATATCTTATCGTGTCACGCTTCTCCGAACGACCATATCGATTCGCGGCGTTCACAAAAACACGTGAAATGCGAATGCGATTTGACGCAGCTATCGTCGGTTATTGCCTTTATCATCGCGCCACAGTGGCCACTAAATTAAGTTATCGTAAAACCAAAGTGGTGCCGTGGCCGCCACCACCACTTCCGATAACCGTTCGGAAACAAGCGGTCTTTCAATTTTTTCTGTGTTGTTTTTGGTCGTTGACGCAAACAACGTTAGGTTTCGTCCCATTACTGTGGGGTTGCGGTTTGACGGTTTGCGATAACAATGCCTAGTTACTATGCGCTCTAGTAGTGGAATCAACAACCAATTAATTGGGAAATAAGAGCCTCATCACCCGATGGCGGCGATGATAAATTATGTATGTGGGTTGTGGTTAATTTATGAGAGATTACTGTGCTCAACTCAATATAATGGAGCGCTCACATCGTTGGTCTTCTTGTGTTGCCGCCGCCTCCCTCTACTACTACTCGGAGTGGCTCGGCTGAATGAGTTTTATGGTGATTTGAGGACAGTGATAAATACCACCATGCCGCCGAATTATATTATTTACCGTGTCCCCGAAAAGGACGTTATCGGGCCTCAACACGAAGATGCACCTTTCTCTGCCAGTGTTGGTCCAGCCGCGTCTTTCCCGTTGATGGGAGATGTATGGTTGATGATATATCGTCACCATCATATCTAGTAACAGTCTTCCGCCTGTAGAATAAAATATCGTGGAGCTATAATCAACGTGACACGAAACACCAGTGTGTCAAGATTTTGCTGGAATTTCGTTACTTATTTGTTCCGCGAAATTGAAATATAAAAATGTTTCAAAATTTTCTGTTTCATTATTGTGTTTTTTTTTTGCATTCTTATAGAAGTACCCCTATATTTGCCCTATTTCTATGGCTGCAACTTATGAATAGTCTCGACTAGAAACGATTAGACTCTGAGAGTGTTGTTTTGAAAAGTTATATTTATTTCAAAAACAATTTTCAACCATTTATTGATTTAAACCAACGAAATTGCACGCAAAACACACTGAATTGTGCTCGGGAATATGGTTCTTATTGTGCACATTCCGTTTATTCGACCTTTGAATAGACAATAACGACGCCGATTATGTCCTAACGATCGATCGCCAGAAGGGAAGAAATGTTAGTATGATATTCGCGTGGTCGCACCTATAACGTGGTACCCCGGCGGTGATCATGGAAGGGATATCGTTAGTGAAGGAGTAAAACTCCGGATTCACGGCGGTTGGTGATATGATTATGCAAACACGGACTCTCAGCAACTCAACGAATCAACTTCTCGAAGATGTATTTCAATATACGGCGGTTTGAGCGAGGCACTTTCCTTCTGAACTAACTTTTTCAGATTTTTCACATATTTTCAACACCCGGCGGAGAAGGGTATCTACGGGTAACCTGAAAGAGCAATGAGGAAAATATTTTTAAAATTAATCGAACCACCCAACATTTCGTAAATCGTCACGTGGCTTATTCTCAAATATTTACATATTTCAACACTCCGCGGCGGAGAGGAGGATGCACATGGTGAATAATGAATAGTTACTTATTGTTTTCTTATTTTGATTTTCAAATTTTTGAATGTTTGATGGAAAGCTTTGATTTATTTGTAATTTTTTTTTTAATTTTCTAATTTTTGATTTGTTGATTTTTGTTTGTTTATAATTTTTATTCAGTTAGTGTTCCAAAAATATGTTCTCGGAATTTCCGATTTTTCGAATTTCTGGATCTTTAAACTGTAGAAGCTTCGAATTTTTGATTTTTTTTTCATTGAATCTCTAAATCCATGAATCTTTGACTCTTTGAATCTTTGAATCTATGAATCTATGAATCTATTAATTTTTGAATCTTTGAATTTATGAATCTTTGATTCTTTGAATCTTTGAATCTTTGAATCTTTGAATCTATTAATTTTTGAATCTTTGAATCTATGAATCTTTGAATCTTTGAATCTTTGAATCTTCGAATCTTTGAATCTTTGAATCTATGAATCTTTGACTCTATAAATCTTGAAATATTTGAATCTTTGAATTTTTTAATCTTTGAATCTTTGAATGTTTTCTACGCAATAATCAAAA
The DNA here is from genome assembly GCF_029784135.1 of Toxorhynchites rutilus septentrionalis. Classification (NCBI taxonomy): domain Eukaryota; kingdom Metazoa; phylum Arthropoda; class Insecta; order Diptera; family Culicidae; genus Toxorhynchites; species Toxorhynchites rutilus. Next base: position 304,047,218 of record NC_073745.1, on the reverse strand, counting down.
AGTATTGCTAACTTAAAGCCTTTATAAAAATACCCATAGTAAATTAAAAACTAATAAGTTTCAGCGAACACAAATGTTGTGCCACTACTTATTACCATTTCTCGCGAGGAATTATAATTTCCTTGTCATGAGAACTGTTCGTTTTTAAGGCCACAAAAAACATCAGGTTAACTTCTGATTTCTTGTTCTGAGGTAAAGCGTGTTCTATTGAGATCCCGCTAGCAGACAAGTTATAGTTAGGAGGTTTTCTTTTATCCACTATTTCGCAAACAGTTCTCAATGGGTATAGATACATGAAGCCGAGTGTTGCCTTTGTGTAATGTTTCTCGCCCTTTTGTCGCATATTCAGTGTTTTCGATTATCGTTAGTTTCAAGCAATTCAATTGTTGTTTAGAAAAGCCGCGATATTTTAAATTTTAAATTAATTCAAAAGTTCCGCAAATATATCTTTTCCGTAGTTGTAGTGAACCAAATTTTAGAGGATGAGAATAAAAGAAAAAAGTTTACAATTTTGCGCGCGAGTACAGGAGGGTTATGAATTGTGAAGATCAGAAACTGTGGGTGGAAAACACAAAGTGAAAAAAAACAAGAATAAATCATGAAATTTAAAATAGAAACTTCAAATTCAAAATTTAGAATTTAAAATCTAAAAAATACGAATTTCAAAGCCTGTATAATGAAACCGAAATCTGGAACGCTATCTCTGGAATAAGAATGTGAATTCCTCGGAATATTGAAAGCAAAAATTAGAGTATAAAATCTAGAATCCATCAATAGATCTTCTCAAATATTTGACATATATATTTTAACAGTCGGCGGCGGAGAATACACATGGGCAGCTTGAGAAGGCGACCGGGAGAACACATTCACAACAAAACGAACCGATGCTATACTTCAAACGCAAATAACATCAATTTGCTTAAAGTCAGGCACATTTCCGGCGAGTTGGAAGCCTTTCACGAGGACAATAAATTATTGATTTTTTCAATAATCACGTGTGTAGGTCCAATGCGTATGTTGTTGAAGACGTTGCTGGAATCATGGTAGGCGACCGCACAACGACGCGTGAAATTGTGATAATCCGGATCATAGGCACTATCGTTCGCCTTCTCAAAGTGGTTTTACTTGCGTCATTTTTATTAGTACTTAGTTGAGTTTCCTATGCCAAGCAACACGCCGTGAATGTATTCTAAATGACAAACTCTAGAACATGTGTGGTCACAGTGCAGTGGCGTCGACTGGAGGTGCACGATTTTAGGGGTGCAGAACGAACCGAATTTACATAAAGAAATTGGATAAATATGATGTCTGACGGGGGTGGGGGTGCAAATCGTCTCTTCCGCCCCGGGTGCGACGCAGACCCTGCCCTAGGTGGTATCGCATGATTCGACGCGGTCAGGACAGCGTAATTCTACAATGTCGTGAGCTGTGACAATTATTCATGGTCGAGATATACGCGAAGATGGTGATCAAACGACTGCGATTCCTATCACACAATCAACAGAACCGGTGTGAGGAAGAATACATTCACATGCGAAACGCTATCATGAGCAACGCCGACACAGCCTTTACTATTTCCGGGCCAAAATGAAATGCATTATCATGATTGCACACAATCACTACATGTTTCGCTCCTCTTGTTACAAAACAAGAGAGAATCGGATTCAGAAGACCAATATCAACATAATTGAAAATTATGAATTCATAAAAATGAAAAAATATTGGTACTACAGGTCGGACTCGATTAATGCGGAGTATTGATTTTTTTCACTCTGGATAATCGAAAAAACGATTTTTTTCTCGGTAAACGTAATATAATTATGATTTGCGCTTATTTATTAAACAGTTTTATCTAGCTTGACCCGTCTGTATGTTTGTGACTTTGTAACTTTGTCTGTAGCGCTGTACCAAATTAATAAAAATTTAAACCCCTTCCTGTTGTCCGATTGATCAGAAAATTGGAATACACCCAGGTTTTCTTTTACGCGGGGGATACGTACTTCGTAAAAAAACCGCGTTAATTGGAAAATCTGCGTAAGAAAACCGCGTTAATTCGAAAATCCGCGTAAAAAAAACCCATGTCACCTAATAATAGATATCAAATGGGACTATCTTTACGTAGAACGGAAGTAAAAAGTTGAGTGTTGCTCGCTTCCGAAAACCCTTAGTTTTTTCCTGTAATTTCGTTGGTTGCTGGTAGCTATAGTTCGGTTTTCCTCACGAATGAGGTCATCTGCTGTTGTTAGAAGATTCCCTAGTAATTTGTACACTCTTCTGCCGATGCACGTGCAGTACCACTGTTGGACCGTCCAGAGCTAAGATGACAGGGAAATACATTCACGAATCGCTGTCGCTGCCGCGTACCGCCAGGCACGTTACCCAACACATAAAATCCACGTAAGAATTGTGATAAGGTGCGGCACGAAGCGCTAAGCTCCGTTACAAGCACTTATTACCGTAATTTGCTTTGAGAGAACATGAAAGAAAAATGTGAGCTGAGGGGAAGATGTGATATAGCAATTTTTTAAGCGGGTACCGCGTAAAAAAAACCGCGTTAATTGGAAAATCCGCTAAAAAAACGCGTTAATTCGAAAAACCGCGTGAAAAAACCCGCATTAATTGGAAAATCCGCGTAAAAAAAAACTCGTAAAGAAAACCGCGCAAAAAAAACCTGGATGTACATCTCTATCTCTGGTGTAATTCTAAAACTGCGTATTCCACGATCTTGAAAATTCAAGATGGCGGCCACTTCAAAATGGCGCATTATGTACATATTTTCTCAAAATCCCATCAATATGTGTTTTCCCAAAACCTCATTAATATGGATATCAAATGAAAGGGATTGACTAGTAAAATACAGTTATTTATGAAAAATGCAAATCCAAAATGTCCGCCACCACAAAATGGCGCCATATATATTTTTTTTCAATAACCTCATCAATATAGGTATCAAATGAAAGTTCTCGACTAGTAGAACATAGCAGATCATGCCATGCCATTTAGCCGTGTTTTAGCGGCGGCCAAATTGAATTCTTCAAGATCATGAAATACGCAGTTTTATAATGACAGTAGAATTAAAGGTATGTTCCTAATTTAATATCAATCCGTGACAAGGAACGGGGTCAAATTTCAATTAATTTGGGAACTCCCTACAAACACTCCAACATACACACAGACAGGGCAAGCTGAATGAAACCGTTAAAAACCAATTGTTTATTTGGAAACTGCGGTTATCTTGGATTTGGATTTTTCATGATCTACTGTGTTCTACTAGTCGAGAATTTTCATTTGATACCCATATTGATGGCGTTGTGAAAAAATATATATGACGTTTACAGAACCAAATTTCACCTTAAACTGAGAAAATATGTAATTCGTCATTTTGTGGTGGCGGCCATTTTGAATTTGCATTTTTCATAAATAACTGTGTTCTACTAGTCAAGCTAGTCAAGCCCATTTTGATTATCCAATATGGAATTATTATACAAATTATTCAAAATTTCCGATCTGAAAATAAGAAAAATCGAGAATAAAATACTCCGGTTAATCGAGTCTAAAATTCCGGATAATCGAACCCCGGATAATCTAGTCCGACTTGTATTTGATGATACAAAAAAAAATCTTGAGTTTATCGGATATATTAAAAACCATTAAATATTGATTTCATAGTGAATTGCACGGATCTAGGACGTTGTGGCACTGTCTTGTAGAAATATGCTCAGCTTGGCGCGAATTTCTCTCCGTTTCTTCGTTTATAAGCGTTTTCCTCCTTGAGCCTCTAACCGCGACGAGACAAACTATCAGGCACGTATTTAACTTTTTCTCTTTTTTTCATTCCGCTTTCTTCCCCATCCCGAAATTGATCTTCCCTCTCGAGCCCCAACACTGGGTCTAGTGATCCCCGATAATCGTTCGATTAATCGATTAATCGAATACTTCCTACAGATATCGATTATTAATCGAACGAATACTGAACAACCAATAATCGAAGCGAACGAATAATTTACGTCGATTAATCGATCCAAGCCCAGAGCAAAATAAAAGTACGGCCACTGCAGTGTTATCCTAAAAATCAATCATTGTCACTGGCGCTCGTGATCGAAGTTCAATGCCGTCAACGCGAATTGAGCTTCTTTTACGAGTTTAGGGGAACGTAAAAGATAATAATTGATTTTCAGGCGGAATGAACGCTTTTTTGTTTCCAGATGGCTTTCTAACAAATGAGAAATATTAATCTAACTAATTATTTCTCTCAGTATGACGATTAATCGATTAATCGATTATTTGGGGCGATCAATCGTATCGAATAACAAACTGCTGAAAAGTATTCGATTAGTGGATGAACGAATAATTTCAAAAATCAGGGATCACTAACTGGGTCTACACGCAAGTGTTACTTTTCGTATCTTCTGTCTGTCTTTTCGTTAAGTTTAACGACCTTTATTTGTTGTTTCATCTTCATTCTGTCTAACTGCTCCTCATTTGTGTGCGGTGCGGTTCATACCACATACGTATATTTGTATGCTTTAGCAGCGGCGCATCATTCCCTCCCTCGGTGCACCAACGAAACTGTCTCGCTGTCAGCGGAATCAGGTTTTCCGCCGCTGCCGATATTGTTGATATTTTTTCTCCCCCAAAAAGCCGCGCGCCGATTTGTTTTTCTCACGCTCTTGTATTTGTGTCTGCTGGTTGCGAAGAAAATACAAGTATCACCCCGATGTTGTCGAGCTTGTTTGTTTTTATTTTCATTTAATGAGCCTCGACACAAGATAAAAATCCTTTCAGAGGATCTGATACTGGAAAAGTGACCTTCACTTTGGAGGGAGAGAAACATAGGATAAGGAAAATTGAGCGCAAACCCACTCCGCACAGATAATTAAATTAACAACATTCCGACCTTGACGTTCAAGTTCAAGTTACCCACCGACCCCGCTTCTGGCAGCGGCGGCGGCAGCGGGGGCGGCTTGATTTCGACGGATCGTGTGTCTCTGTAGTAGTGCAATGTTGAACAGGTTTCGTACTTTGCTTTCTTTAATCTGTTTTTTCCTGTTACGAGCGCAACTTTTGAGACGCGACGACGATCGCGCGCTACGAATGTGGAGAGACAACCAAATGGAAAAGTAAGAATGAAACTGTGACTGGGGGATGCCTAACGTCAATCTCGGTAACAAGTCGACGGCCTTGAGAGGAGTGTGAACTTTTTCAGAAGTTTGTACCGATGGTATTTGGGCTGAGCTTCGAATTGAGTTAAACATTTCACGATTTCAGGGTATTTTTCTATCGCTCGCTCGCAAACTAAAATGGGAACGGATCAATGCAGGAAATTTCCCATCATTATTGATCCATCTGGCTGCGTGGATGTGTGTATGTTGTCTAACTATGCTAACTCCCGCCCAACTGCTGCCGGAGCTGCGCTTTGCTTGCTCTACATGTCGAACGACGAACGGTCGTCATCGTCGTTGTTTCATCGTCATTCGCTGATTTGCTATATGCTATATGCCCTGGTGCAGTTTGTCTGGCTGTGCCAGGTGGTGGACGGTAGTGTCTAGTAGAACACCACCGATACATACGACCACGGCGCGGTAAAGTGTTTTCGCTAAAATTTTGACATTTTTTTTACCTACTTCATGGCACTGAAATGTGTTCCCAAAAAAGCTCAATTTTCTTGAATAGGATGCGAGAGAGTTTGTGAAAAATCTTGAAAACTACCGTTCCCCTTACCGAGTGCTACCGAGAGAAGCCACCAATATATTTCTTCGTTAATCATAAGTGAGAAATTCTCGATGACGACAGTAATAATGACAAAAAACAAAGCCAACACTGCAGTTCCTACGCATAGTTGTCCCATGTAACTTTTTGACAATTTCTACTTTTCTTCATAAAACGAAGTTTTTTTATGCCTTTTTTTTATCTTCCGGAAAAACACAAAAAAAAGTTATTGTTAGTTCCTAGTTTTTAAAAAAACAACATCAAGCTCAATTGTCTCATGTTGAAATTCTAAGCCTAACTGTCCCTCCATGTATTTTTTCTACATTTATATTAAATCGATTCAAGTAGTAGGATTTCAGGTCACGCTAATGCTAATGCACTCATTTCTGGTTTGGAAGAACGAACTACTTAGAGTGCTTAATGCTTCTAGTAAACAAATATGGTAGAAAACTTGGATTGCATTTTTCTCAGTTGCTGATTTTGTAACATGGGACAACTTTGCGTAGAACGGCCGAGCAGTCCTCTCAAATCTATTTCTGTGAAATCTGCAATGAATAGAGATGTTTGTACCTAGACTGATTTACAATGAGTAGTATTGTTGGCATTTCAATTAATTATAACAGAAAACACATCACTTCGTTTGTAAATGCTTCGAAAATTATCCTAGAAATATTTCTCTATGATTAGGTCTTTAGTAGAAATTATCATTAGCTTTGAAAAGAGCCAACGATTTGCGTGGTTTGACCCAACTTTCTCATAACTCTTGAACTAATTAGAAAACATGAAAATAAATTCTTAATTTTAACGAAACCCAAAACTATACTAAAAAAATCTCAAATGACATCTTTTACACTCTCTCCCGGTGCAATGCACGTTGAGTGAGATCGATCCACACAGCGACAAAAAACAAACAGTAAATGCGTATTTTATTACACGGCTTCTTATTCACTTCTCACTTTTATCTGATGATATATCATCAGCGGAGAAGCAACAAAAAGTCAATTTGAGAATTTTCAAGTCAACTCTCTGTCCTAGCAGATGCTGCTCGCTGGTAATATAGTTAATATAGTTAATTTGTTGGTTTGTCCAGTCGAAAATATGATCTTAGTTTGTCCAATTTTGCCTTGCCTTTTTCGTAATAGATTCAAAGCAGTTTTCTGGGATATTTTACGTATTCACATGTTTTAAAGATTTATAAAGTCCGCATTCTATTGGTGTCAACGCGCCCCTCATTTGAGCTTACTTTCAATCAACCACCAGATAATTATTTGGTATGTATTCGAACCTTTTCTGGATGCTTACACATATTGTGAACATCATGGTTGCACACCATTTGTAGCAGATTTATATATCTATATCTTATAATTTACGCATCTCAATAACCTCAATCTCAATCCTGATCATGGTTTGTTCGATTCACTGATGTTGGTTTGTCCACATGATTACTATGGCATCCGCTTGGCGCGCTGTAGTTTGTTTGTTTTGTTTTGTTTTCCTTCGCGTGAAGCAGAAATAAAGTTTCTCTGTGTCAAGTGCTGTTCACCTTGAAAATGCCCATGAAAAGGCAAAATTCTGAAGAAAGCCTTTGTTATGTATGGATCAATATGATGACAGTAAACTCAAGCAATGAGAAATGCTACATCTACTTGGAAATTCTTGAATTTTTTTTTTCATTCAAAAATGGTGATTTCTAAAACCGGACAAATCATGATCATAATTTCTCTTTGAAGGAAATCCGAGATTGACTTTTAAATGCCCATATTTTTTTATTTTTTGAATATAAAAGAATTAAATTTTGGATTCACCTTTTTAAAGTCAGAAAACACTTTTTTCACACAAAAAAAAATCAGGAATCTAGGAGGAGATAGAGCTTAACATTCAACGGAAAAAATTTCCATAAAGACAAAGTATTTGAGCCTTATTCTTTGTTTCGGGTTCCGTTTGGCTTAAAATAGCTCAACTACAAGAAGTACACTACGTAAGACAACTCTGATACTTCTATTCGAATAATGAGAAAATTTAATACAGGTTGCATTTGTGAAACGTCTAAATTGGTGGGCTTAAGTAACATTTCGGAAATAAAAAAAGTTAGCAGTTTTGACGCTGTTATTATAGATTTTATCTAAAAATCTATAATATACTTAATTGTTTCCGTCAACCAAATTAACCATTTGCGGTCGTATTAAATTTGGGCATGGGTATCGTACTAGTCGGAATTATTTTTCCTTGAAAAAGCATTGACACATGTAAGATTATGAAAAACAAGAGTTGAAGCTCTCCGACCGCTCTACAATGTGTTCTTTGACGCCCAACTCCTATCTTTTTTCTTCGTTGCAATATCTTCTAAAACAATTACTGTTGAGCCTCCAATTGGAATCTTCAAAAACCATGATTTTACTTCACTCTACTTGTAATAAAGCAACAAAAAGTCAATCTGAGAATTTTCAAATCAACTCTCTGTCTTAGCAGAAGCTGTCGGTTGCTCGCTGGTTGAGTAATACTGGAGAAGAAATCGCAAATGACGTCCTCTTTAAATTACAATCGGTTGTAGCTTAAGTTGCAGTGTTTCCTTCCTCAATGTCCGTGGAACAAGCAATGCATTTGAAACATTTTATGGCCAGCTCGTCTAAGGAATCGGCAACACCATTTCAGATTGCAATGAAATTTTATGAGTAAATTGGCAATTTAAGCAGCATTTTGAAATCTCAAAAAATGTAGTCGACATTTTGGAAAGGGACTAAGTTTTTTCTTAAGATTTTGCAAAAAAAAAAAAATAAATAACACGTTCAGGTCGGCGCTGTAATTCATGCTCCTCCTCATGCTCCAGGCCGTGTTTGCCGATTGATCGTTTTTCTGAATAATTCACTTTCGTTAGTTCAAATATGATCTTGCAGAAGGCATTTTACCCTGTTACCTTCGTTTGTTATTACATGCTGCGAATAATAAAACAATGTCACAATAACGATGAGGTAGTCTAGTATGAACCACCGGTGGTACGCGCCGGCGTGAACGTGTTAAAAACTATAAAAAAAAATATATGAAAAATTCAAATTTATTTTTCTCTGAAACGTTTTTAGTTCTGAAAAAATAATTATGAATAACCCATGCTAAACATTAAGTACCATGTGGTTCAATTGGCACCACTCGGCGAAAGCTTCCTATTGATCTTGCAGGAATCTAGCATCACTTGGTTTCCGTATCACTGAATACAGTTTCAGGTCATCAGCGTAAGACAACTTAAGACATTTTAGAACACTGTTGACATCGTTCATATATAGTAGAACCAGAAATGGTCCTAGATGGCTGCCTTGAGGAACTCCGGATGTCACAGGGAAGGGATTAACCCATACCCAACCAGTCCATACATCGAAAGAAGCGCACTTCTACAGAGAAAGTGTTTTTCAGAATATAAAAAGAAAGTTTTTTAAGGAAAATGATTTTTGACGTAGAACTACGTCTTTCAGGAAGGGTGCCAAATCAGAAAACAGGTCACGTTTTTATGAAATAAAGTTAACGTGAATAACTAGTTTCACTGTGAACGAATTCTCATGACCAATCGAATCGGAAATTCTCTAAGATTTGTTTGATATACTATACATTACAATTTGCTAATCTCTAAAAGATTTAAATTAATGAAAACTGGAAGAATTTTGATGAATTCTAAAATATTGGAAGTGGTAAACAATGGATTGTATAATATAATTGCGCAGTTCTACGTCGACAATATGCGGTCGTGTCCTAGATACAACCCCTTGCAATTTTTTTTTTGAATATTTTTTCTAGTGTAATTTTTTTCTAATCATTTTGATGTTTTCAAATGAAAATTTCAACAATTTCTTTTTTGAGTCTGATTTTTATGTAAAAATTAGAAACAAAAGCTCAATTACAATCTTACATGTTTTCTTTGAAAAAACAGAAACAATTTTCGGAATTAAAAAAAGGTTTTTTCGGGAAAAATTAATTTTCATCTTTAAAATATTTTTTCCAGTGTATTTTTTTTCAAATTCATTTTGATGTTTTTAGATAAAAATTTAACAATATCCACAATTTTTTTGTTAAAATAATACGGCTAAATACGATCGATTAGGTGTTCATAACAATTTGCTTGCCTGGCTATCATCTTATCTGACTGGTCGAAGCATGTCTGTAAAAATTGGAGACTATGTTGTTTATTCTATGTTTATTCTCCCTTCCCTGTGACATCCGGAGTTCCTCAAGGTAGCCATCTAGGACCATTTCTGTTTCTACTATATATGAACGATGTCAACAGTGTTCTAAAATGTCTTAAGTTGTCTTACGCTGATGACCTGAAACTGTATTCAGTGATACGGAAACCAAGTGATGCTAGATTCCTGCAAGATCAATAGGAAGCTTTCGCCGACTGGTGCAATTGAACCGCATGGTACTTAATATTTCGAAATGTTCCATTATATCATTCGGCAGACGACGTACATTTATTCATTATAATTATGTCCTATAGAGTACTACCTTGAAACGGGAATTAATTGTCAAGGATCTAGGAATACTCATCGATTCTAAGTTCACGTTCAAGGATCATGTCACTTACGTGGTGTCAAAAACTTCCTCTCGACTCGGTTTCATATTTCGTTTCGCCAAAAAAAAAATGTATATTGCTTGAAAGCCTTGTATTGCTCATTAGTGCGGCCTATTCTGGAATACTCGGCTGTGGTGTGGTGTCCATACTACCAAAACGAGACGAATCGCATCGAAACTATTCAACGGAAGTTTGTTCGATTCACTCTGAGGCTTCTTCCTTGGAATGACACCATTAATTTACCCAGTTACGAAAGCCGTTGTACGCTCATACATCTGGAACTATTGGAGGCGAGACGCAACATTGCGATGGCAGGCTTCATTGGTGATCTGATCCAGGGAAACATTGAGTGCACTTCGCTGTTAAGCTGTCTACATATAAACACCCGCCGCCGGAATTTACGCTCACATACTTTTTTGTATAACCGTCCCTCACGAACCATCTATGGATTCAACGAGCCCATGCGGAGGATGTGCCGAATCTTCAACAGATGCTACGATGTGTTCTACTTCAATGTTTCCCGTTATAAAAACAAATGTAGTTTCCGTAGTGTCTTAAATTAAGTTGTATAAAGCGAGTAGAATTCGTTTTCATTGGGGTGAAGATCACCTGTTGACTATAAATAAATAAATAAAATTTTTCGAATATTTCGATAGAATATTTTTTGAGACAGATTTTTTTGATGTAAAAAAAATCGAAAAAAGGCAAAATTACAAAAAAATTGTAATCAAAAAACTATAACACCTTAGATTTTTTGTTCAAAGAATGAAATGAAGGGAATTGTTTAAATTCACAAAAATATGAAAAAAAAAACTAAAATTACAAAGAAAAACGAAATAATGAAAGAATGCGACACATTTTTCTTCAAAACGCTGTATTTAAAAAAAAAATGTTAGAAAAACTCTTTTCCTGTAGAGGCAACCACCTTCCGATGTATGGATGATTTGTTGGTTATTGCAAAGAGCTATTCATACATATTAGGGTGCCAATGAATGTATGCGAAAAAATCGACCTAAAATTTCAAAAAGTTACCCTACACAAAAATGTTTACCAGCTCGAAAAAACACCCTATGCCGAATTTCAGCTCAATCGGACTTAAGGGAGAGTGACGCAAAGCGGTCAAAGTTTGAGGTTTTTGAAAATCGATTTTTATTTTTATTTTATTTGATTTTTTTCGATTTTTATTTTGCAAAGGGTGTTTTTTCGAGGTGGTGAACATTTTTTATGGGGTAACTTTTTGAAATTCGAGATGATAATTTTCATTGGTACCCTAATATATATATTTCAGAACTTTAAAAAATGAATTTTAAATTCAAAAATATTTTTTGCAGTGTATTTTTTCTTTATTTGTTTGATATTTTCCAATGAAAATTTGAACAATTTTCTACATTGTATTCCCTGGCCAAAAATTTTCAGGTCTTCTTATGTGCTTATGAGCTTTGAGCTAGAAATTTTTGTATTAATTCAAGGAAAAACTTTGCCCTTTCCCAGAAAATCGTCTAGATTTTTTTAGTTGCTAAAATGGACAATGTTTTTACATCCACAATTGCGTATAACCGCAAATGACTCGAGAACGGATCGTCCGATCTGAGCTACCTTTATTTTGTTGTGTTCGTCCTCGATGTAACGTGTAACGATGAGAAAACTGGAAAATTTTCTGTTTGGTTTTAAACCCACATTTCTATATAATTAAGAATGATTTGGTATCCTTTCATTAACTCGAGAACGAATTCGAACAGTCAGTATCAAGCGTGATGCGTCTTTAAAGTGTTTCATTACATTATTAATTGAAATGAAAGTGGCTTTCTCTATTTTTGATCGCTAATATTGATAGCGTTCAAAAATCTAATTGCAGGGGGAAACCTGTGTATTCGAAATTATTTAAATATAATTATCCTATGTGGGCGAGATGAAGTTCGCCGGATCAGCTAGTTTAAATGTAAAAAAATAATTTTAAGTGGGACGAATTTCGCTGAGTCTGCTAGTCTTCATTAAATAATGTATTAATAAAAAATTGGCATTTCTGGTTGTTTACAGTTCGAGTCTCGGAACTTAATTGACATACTGTGTACATTTTCGATCGATGCAAAACACTAATATCACTCGTACTTCAGTATCTATAAAGTATGTAATGTCATTATGCGTTGGAAATTTTTGAATGGACGGTTCACACTACAAACAAATTAAACATCAGTCCACAAATTTTCTATTAACCATTGAACTGTGATTGACAAGCGCCAACTTACACATTTCGAGACGTGACATTTCCATGTTTTTGAGGAAATTAATCAATTAACCAAAAAAACTAGAACAGCATTTCACAATCGATATGTAAAGAGGCTCACATTCAGTACCCACTTCTTGTCATGAGGCTTCTTTTTTCTTTGGCCGTCACAGCACAGTTAGAGAGACTTTCCCCGTTGTCGAATTTGAAAACAGACACAGTTCGCCACTGCTGAAAGGCCTTATATACGGGGTACAGAGCGAAAGAGAGTCCAATACGAGAGGCCGCTACCACCACCAACCAACCAAGCAGTGGTCGGTTATGGTATACATAACAACCGGACGAGATCTGAGGGAAGTGGAAGTTGAACGGCATTCATGTAGCAGCAGTTTGCGTTATTTATGCTGGCTTTCTCTTCCCCAACTCTCCTCTCCATCCATCTTCTAGCCTTATCTGAACTAAGATGGAACGGTGACACAGGAGTTCCCCACCGGAAGAGTTCTTCGGGATCATTTTCCGGAAAATTAAATAAGTTATGATAACGGGAGCAACCACGGTTGAAACATTGTGCTTCTCGCGTCCCCCCAGTGAACGGATGATATGATTCAGCTTTGAGCAAAAACCACTTTTCATAAGGCTTTGCTCTAATTCTTTGCTTGATAGAAACCGTGCAGTGTGACATATTTCACGTCTTTTCTTTATCCTAGGCAGGATAAATAACGGCTCCCCATCAAAGTGGCGAGGGTGAGAGCTGAGCGTTTGCCACAGCGAGTCAGACAGCCAACGAGCAGGCAGGACACGCAACCGACGACACATGCGTCTTTCCAGCGGAGTTGATGTGGAAAAACGAACGAAAACGATTATAAATGATCATAAATTTCTGTCTTGTATAATCCCCGCTCGTATTCAACCAAAACAGTCGGCCAGCCAAATGTTTGGCTGTCCGTCGTATTTGTTGTGTCCAGGGCAGATGAGTGTACGATACGACTGCATATGTACTGAAAGCCCCATCATTTGTGTTTTATTTTTTGTCCAGTGACCATTGCCACACGGTGGAACAAGAGCGAAAACTGTTTTTTTTCCAGAAGTACCGAGAGCCTTATGTGCTACGACGAAAAAGCTTCACCGTCTGCACACAATGCTAGCTCTGCTGCCACTGTTGCTTCGCATAGAGTCCCCTCGTCCACCACTACGTTGCGGCGCGGTCGCAGTGGGGAGCGGGAACAGTAGGTCTAGTTGCTGCTGTCGGCTGACTCTGAAGCAACAACATCTGTCGCATTCGGAAGGGTTTGAGTAAGTAGGTCATATTTTGGCGAAAGGTTTTTGATGCGAATTCGGCTGTTGTAGAATGGACAAAAATGTTCTGAGTGCTTTCCTTGCGAACGAAACTGAAACAAGGATTCGCCGTACACTTCTGTTCATGAAATCAACTAAAAAAATGATTCACAGTCCTATACCAACTCAGTAGTTCAAAAACTATTAAAAAAAGAAAAAAGAAATGCAAAAATTCATGAAACATGTTCAACAACATTATCAATTGAAAATGTTTTTTGGAATGTTCAAAATCTAAGAATTTTGAAAACTGTTTTCCCTCAGGGAAAGATGATCCTTAATATTTTGAGTACTTCATGACCTTTACATTTTTCGTTTGGAGGTATTGATCGATAAAAATTCGAGGTGGTTGTTACTATTTAAGCCCGTCCAAGCGATTGTATGCTTGGGAATGATTCAAAAGCAAGAAACTTTGATTTCTTATGATTTGAAGCTGAGTTCGTTTTTAGTAAGTGAACAACGGCTCCAGCGGCAAAAGGGAAGAATTTTCATTGTCGCCGCATAGTAACGTGTCATGAAAAAAGGATTCGTTACCCGAAGAAAAGAATGTTATGGGGTGAGGACTGGTCGGTCATGCTTTCACGTCTTTGACTCGGCCCAATATTCTAAGATTGAGCTGCTAAGATTATGTTGTGTATTTGATGAGATCAGATCAGTGTTATCAATTATAAGTTTTTAAAACCGAACGGAACCGTCACTGGAAAACAATATCGATAACAATTAATGCGATCGCACATAAAAACGGCCACAATACAAAACGAAAAAGTAATTCTACAGCATGACAACGCACGGTCTTACGCTACCAAACCCGCTTAACACTCAAATGGGAATTCTTACTCCACCCGCCGAATTCACCAGATATCGGGCCGTTCGATGGAACAAGCTCTGGCGGATCAGCGGTTCCATACACCAAAAATGGCTTGATTCGATGATAGACGAATCGCTCGTAAAGACGAAGACTATCGTGATGGTATTTGAGCTCCGCCAGAATGATGAGTGTAGCTAGATTATATTTGGGTAATATTTCCAAAGTTTCATTTGTAACAATTTTTTTCCAAAATCGTTACATTTCTTGCATTTTAATAGAAAAAAAAAGAACGAGAACTTAGTTGAGCATCTAATATTACAAGAATTGCGAGAACTCTGTTGAAACCTATCAAATTTCAAAGAACTGTTTCGCGATTTTCACAACACCGTCTCGCGGGCAGCCATCAGTCTTCCTTAATGTTGACGTCATACACACAAGCGACCCGAGAGATTTCCATAATGTGTTAAGAATAGATGGTGTTACATATAGTGGCGCGATTCTGTTCGCAGTTTCATATCCAAAATTGGGGCTCGATGGAATAATTCACCACATCGGTTTTCATACCGTCTGGGTGCTGAAGGGTTGTATAGTTTTGCATCACACGCAGTGGCGTCTCGCCCGCCTACTCAAACTTGTTATATTCTGAAAATATGTTTTTTTTTATTTCACATTTGTAGCATGAATAAGAAATTATCGAAGGCAATTTATTTGTGATTCCCATATTATCCCGAATATCCTTATTTTCTTTTCTGTTTGGGCGAAATTTTTCCACCGTGAGGAATGTAATCTGATGACACTTTACATTTGACCACACTACACAACCCGCACGCAAGTGTTGTGCTTTTACGGAATGAGCAGTAATGACTACCGGGTACAAAGCTTTGATCTGAACCCGCCGTCATTCAGACACATTTCTTCACGTGCAACAAGGCAAACGCAGTCAGCTATGTATGAAGCGATCACTACTACTAATGCGTCGCCTTGCGCAAAAATGATATTTGAGGTACAAAGTTTTCTGCTGAACGAAGCCGATGGAAACGATAGAAGATACACACACACTGTTGGTAATTGAACAGGTGGCTCACTTGGTCACGCGTCTCCTCTGATCACACGCACATAGTTTTGTTGTCTTCATGCATTGCTTAAGATCTGTTTTATGCGTACCATAGTGTTGTGTTTAGTTTATTAGTGGGTAGTGATGGAACAATAACAGCTGCGAAAGAAATCACCATTTGATGCTACTATTATACAATGATAAAGAAGACTAAGAAGAATGTTCGCGATGCATACGAACGAATTAGCAATAAGGAAACAGATTTCGACATGCGGCTAACTTTTATATTGTTCTCGCGAAGGCAAGAATCAACCAACTTCAGTGGTTACTGAAAACTACGAATACTAAAATTAAGATGCAATTCAAAATGAAATAGAAAGTGATAAACGAGCGAATTGAATAAAATAACACCGTAGTCTTACGTGAACCATGCAGTCATGTACCGGACACAATCCCTTATTTTTTTTAAATTTATTTACAAATTTAATGGGAAGTCATAGCTTAGATCAGGGATTCTCAAACTGTTTTGGATAATAGACCCCTATTCTAGAATGAAGTGATACCATCGACCCTTATAGCCAAATTTCTTTATAAATTTTATCTTCATCTTATTTATATTTATACAAAATAAATACAAAATACTTACCAATACAAAACTTTGCGGTTGGTTAAGTGAGTAATCTTGACATCATTTTCTCATCAATAAATAGACAAAGAATTAGCAAATATCAATTGATAATTATCAATACAAATTACAACAATAATACTTTCTACTAAAATATTAGTCATATCCATAACAAGTTGGTTCACGTAACACAACTCATACAGTATCTTGTCGACCTACGGGAAACCGAAACCGACCCCAAGGGGTCGATATCGACCACTTTGAGAATCCCTGGTTTAGATATTCATCTTTGAAATGAATGCCATAACAGAAGTTAAAACAAAAAATCTGCATTTCATTTTAGAGATGCCGTTTTTTTTATTTGCTCCTTCCCTTGTTCATTCTTTTCCTCTCATTTTTTTTCTTTTCAATATCTCACTCTTTCGTTCTACTTTTTTGTTTTTTCTTCTCTTGTTTTTTTTGTTCTTTATCGTCTCTATCTATTCTTCTTCATTTTTTGATCCCAATTTATTCTCTCTTTTGACGTAGAACTACGTAGTCTTTTAAGGCGTGCGTGAAAGGTTTTGAGCGTTGATACCTTATTGACGACTGAACGAAGTGGAATGATAATCACCTCATTCGAAAGGTAAAATGTCTACGAGTGATGTTTGTTACTCATTCATCCCAAAAACATGTTTCAATAGCTGAAAAACTGCATTGAAAGCAAACTATTGAAATCACAACAATCTCACTCATTGACGATGCTTGTAAGCCGCGGACGCTTGTACTCGTATGCACACTGGAATGTGTTTCCCTAGTACTGGCTACTAAATGAAGCAGCCTTACGAAATTGTAATTGGCGATATGCAGAAGATGATAGATCATTGGCCCGTGTTAGCGCTACCAAATACTTGTACTCAAGAGTACTAAATTCATAAAGCTCTATAATGTTCATTCCGGCTGGTTGTGGGTCTGTCCTATTCTTTTCTTTACAATCCAGTTGTGTCTTAGACGCCACTTTTCAGGTTTCTTTCTATTTTTTCATCTCTCTTTATTCCAATTCCTCTCCCTTTTTTCCTTTTTTTATTCTTCTCCCTTTATGCCTTTTTTTATTCTTTTCCCTTCAATCCTGTTTTTTCGTATATCGATTCGTTTTTTCTTCTCTCTTCATTACTTTCTTTTTCTCGTTGAATCTTCGCTCATTTATTATCTCCCCCATTTTTGTTTCTTTTTTCCTTTATTCTTTTTGTTTCTTCTTATTTTTCGCTCTAAATTCTCTTTTTTCTCTTTATTCCTTTTCTCATCTCGCTTCATTCCCTTCATGTTTCCATTCTTCATTCTATTTTCATTTTGTTTTTATTTCACTTGTTCCCTAATTATTGTATTCATTCGGCGCCAGATCCACCCCTGATTGTTCTCGAATTGAAGAAAAAGAAAACCATGTCTCCGAACAAAAGAAACATATTCGGTGACATAATATGTGTTTTGGATTAATTTCCTAGCATTAAACTCATACAAGATATACAAGCTTTACATATAACGTTGTTGTTAGTAGCTGTGATGTTTTCACTTTGTTTTAGAGATAATTTGTCATTTTTTTGTTAGAACAGTTCTAATTCACAAACTGACCCGATCATGCTAATAACGCGAAGACTGCTTGTGGAAAGTTCCTAATCATTCCTACGTTCTGATGGCAATCGCAGCTGCAGCGCGAGTATAGGAGAGTATCACCTTCACACTTTCGGGAAAAGCAAACATACCTAGTATTATTTTTTGACGTAGGACTACGTCTTTTCTATACTGGCGAGTAAGTGCAAACTTTCGAAAACGAAACGAAAGCGTTCTGATGGCAATCGCAGCTGAAGCGCGAGTATAGGAGAGTATCACCTTCACACTTTCGGGAAAAGCAAACATACCTAGTATTATTTTTTTGACGTCTTTCATTTCTATACTGGCGTGTAAGTGCAAACTTTCGAAAACGAAAGCGTTACGCCGGAGAACGAGATTTTGAGCGTTAATAGCTCCTAAACAACTGAACCAAATAGTATGATAAACAATTCATTCCAAAGATAAAATGTCTACGCGTTATATTCTTGTTACTTTGTGATCCAAAAATTAGTTTCAATAGCCCTAAAATTGCTTTCAAAACAGACTATTGAAATCACACCAACCGGTATATAAGCGAGTGCCGCTCGGAAATCCACTCAGTTCTAATTGCGCAACGATTGTGGATGGATGTTCCCCTAACACAGACTTCAAAACCATGGAGCCTGGGGGAAATCAAAATTGCAAAACATATTCAAGCTGCGGGTACTTTTGTACTCGCTTGCTTTTCTGGAAATCGGAATGTTTCCCTAGCACAGACTTCAAAATCATGAAGCGTGGGAAAATCGGCATTGCAAAATAGATGTGACCTGCGGGTACTTTTGTACTCGCATGCGTTTCTGCAAATCGGAATGTTTCCCTAACACAGATTTCAAAACCATGGAACCAGGGGAAATTGGCATAGAAAATTAGATGCAAGTAGCGAATACTATTGTACTCGGATTGACTATGGATTTGATATGGTATGAAAGCCAGAAAGAGTGACGAAATATCGACCAGCTGTAAGTGGTTGGGCAGCGACAATATCAGTCATCCTTTGAACAATGTTTGGAATCAATGGATTCAATTTATATTGTATATCGCAGTCGTGATCACAAACAGTTTCCAACTCCAAAGTGAGTTTCGAATTTTCGGAATCAATATTCTCATGCGGACTCATGCGACATCATTATGTCATAAATATTTGCAAATCCGTTATCCTTTCATTGCCCTCTTCAATTTCAGCAATAGTAAGAAGTTATATGGAGCTACGCCTAGCGAATACGTGAATCATTATTGTTTTGTTATCGGCAGAAAACTAAGGTGATATTTTGCTCGAAGAAAATAATAAAAGAATTTGCATAAAATTTGGAATCTAAATTGAAAAGAGTATAAAACCTCATTCAAATTGTTGTCGGAAAAATGTGAATGACCATAACATGGAATATATAGAGAGAATAACGGCCGTATGAATGCGGGATCTCGACCAAAGATCGATAAGTAGAGATTGCTGAATGATGTTCACAACAATTCAGAACTTTCGTGACATAAAATCGTTGAAGGAGGAACTAAGCGCCATCGGCGAACGCCAATCATGATCCAGAATTGCTTCGATGATTGTTACGAGCATATTGCACAAGTTACTGTATTGAGATTCCAGAGTGCTTAATCCAGATTTCGAAAAGGGTTCTATATACGGAAACAATGCATATGGCATTGCCGAGGCATTGGCCTTTGCGTCAACTCTTACCAGGGAACAAAAAATGGGCCACATATTCACCCCACTAACAGAGAGAGAAACTATACCTCCACTGTATCAACAAGTTGTCATCATCTTCCAAGATAGTCGCCTTCGGAAACTGCAGTCTGTACTTACCAACTTCAATGGTAGCTGCTTGCTTGAACTGCGTTTTGTCTTGGTATATCAATAGAAGAGCGTTTTTGGTATTTTCTGCTACTACCGACTGCCCTCTCAACAACAAATCTCTGACGATTCGGTTGAAGCAAACGCGGTCCATCCGTTGCTCTTTTTTCCGTTGTCTTTGAAAAATCTCGTTCGCACGATATGTGCTATGTTTTTGATTTACATAGCGGCGGGGGAGGCTTATGTTGTACATATATCCAGTGTGAGAGAGCCACAGCACTTGAAATGGATGGGCACTCGCGCCGCTACCGTTGTTTATTTTGCATTTTTAGTAGACGGTTAACCCATTAGTGCCCAGCGTATGGAATTTAATACGCAAAAATGCCTGTTTTTGAAAAACTGTTTTTGATGAAACTAGTGCTAAGCGCATTTTAAATGATACCACATGACAATTTAAGATTGTTTTTGTGTCAGTGTCATTTTATATGTAATTTTTGTTGTTTTGTTGTGTATTGAAGCTTGCAAAGTTCGAGTTTCCCGTAAAAGTCGCAAAGTAAACATAACCTACACCTGGGCAGTAATGGGTTAAGCCGCGGTAGCTGAGCGTTTTTATGTTTTTCTTCTTGAGTGAACGGTTTAAACAACTTACTTTCGCCGCCGTTTGAAAACCGATAAAAGAGGTTTTAGAGTAGAGTGGGCAATTACATTTCCTCTTCAACTCATTAAGTGGACGGGCGCGAGCATTTCGACTAAAATGGCAAATCTCCGCAGAGGAAGCAACTGCGGTTGGATCTCCCACTATTAAAAATAGTTTATTGTAATTATCCATGTTTTGTATCCGCCCACATGACCATCGAAATGATGATGAGGGCCCATTGCGTGTGGTAATCGAAATTTTAAATGACTTCGAGCCGCAACACGATGTATTTCCAGAGAAATATACTCGTAATTGGTCTTCAATTAGCTCGATCGGTTTTCATGTGCAGAGTAAGAGGCTCTCGAAATAGACCTATCTTATCTCTCCCCAGGCTTCGTTTGCGAATTGGATTCGCACGCGACCAACAGTTATGGGGCGCGCTCGATTTGCGTATGTGCGCTCTCGTCTTGTCGAGTCTAAATCTCGTGTGTAAGCGGTTTTGCGTGTTTGTTTACTAAATCGATGTTGTGTGGGTCCCATTTCGCACGAGATTACCGTTCATTCTGATAGCAGTATTTGTATGCATTGTCACAATTTCAAACGCCAGATAACTAATAAATTAGCTCATTCTAATGAAGAATTAAGTATGCAGCTGGGACGGAATAACCTAATGAAGGTCTGATCTCTCTCTCTCTTCCTTAATCTTTTTCATTCTTAGTCTATGTTTGTAACTTTCTCAACATGTTTTTATTTTTGAATAATAATTGCTTTCTGTCTTTTTCTTCATTTTTTTGTTAGTCTCATATTTCATCGGTTTTTTATTTTCTCTTTCTTAAATTGTTCTTTTTTAAAGTTTCTCAACATTTTGTTTAATTTTTGGAATGTTTTTTTTATAATTCTCTTCATCTTCTTTACTCTTAGTCTCATAGCGCTACTGTAGTTGATTTTTTATTATCTTCTTCGATATCAACGCTACATCATTTTTATTTTTTTATTTGTTTTCTTTTTTATTTTTATTTTGTTTTCTTATTTGCTACTTCTACAATCATTCCTTGATTCCTGCTTCATTCTTCATTTTCTTTTCTTCTATTTTTTTAGCAGACTTATCTCACTTCTTAACTAGGCGAACCTAGCCAGAATTTTCACCTGCCCCCGGGCTTCTGAATGCCAAAGGGGGACTAGGCTCTGCGGAATGCACGTATCTGCATGCTCGTGCTGTTTTAGTCCTGACCGAGGAATTGTCGGACAATCGCGCAGGTGCTAAGGATGACCGACTTTTGGATGCCGGCCAATTCCTTCTCGATGTTCAACACCTTTAGCGCTTCCAGAAGTGTCTTCGGGATAATTCCAGTTCCAGAGAGAACGACTGGAACAATTCTTGGGACCTCCCTTAGCCCCCACAGTTCCTTGAGCTCCACGGCCAATGGTCGGTACTTGCAGATTTTGCGACCGTGGGTCTCCTCCAGATTCTGGTTCAGTGGAATAGCGACATCGATGATGGTGACTTTGCGGTCGCTCTTGTCGTAAACCATTATATCTGGGCGGTTGTGGTGGATCGAGAGGTCGGTCAGAACAGTGCGATCCCAGTACAGCTTGAAACGGTCATTTTCCAGGACAGGTGCAGGCAGGTACCGGTAGTTTGGTACGTTGTCTTCCAGTAGAGCACATTGGAGCGCCAGTTGTCGATGAACAATACGGGCCACGTTGTTGTGGCGCTCGGTGTAGGCTGCGTTGGCCAAAACGGGACAGCCTCCCATAATGTGTTCTATGTTTTCACCTGGTTGATGGCACATCCGGCAAATGTCATCAACGTCTTGATGCCAGACGTACCGCCTGCAGTTTCTCGTCGGCATTATCCTGTCCTGGATGGCTATCATGTCGGCTTCTACTACTGAAGAGAGTTCACCACGCGTTAGCCACAGATTAGATGCGGCCTTGTCGACGTGTGGCCGGTCCAGTTGATGGGGGTGGGCACCATGCACTGCCTTCTGCTTCCAAGCTGCAATCTTCTCCTCCACTGTCTGCAGATTGCAATTTAGTTGGTACTCCGCTTGCGCCAAGTGCAGAGCGCTGTATCCTCTGTCAGCGGCGCAGACAGCCCGGTATAGCGCGTTTTGGTTGGCGCGTTCTGCGAAGTATTCGCGCAGTTGTCGTACCTGGGCAACACACAGTGCAGAAATATCGACGATTCCAAGTCCCCCTTCTTTGCGTGGTAGTGAAACTCTCTCCAGTGCCGATTGAGGATGGTGCATTCCGGCCTCTTTGAATGCTTTCCTCATCCTCCTCTCAAGGTCCTCTAGGTCAGTTTTGCTCCATTTGACTACACCAAAACTGAAGGTCAGCAGGGGAACCGCGAATGTGTTGATCGCGCGTACCTTGTTCCCCGCGTTGAGGAAAGTCCTCAGGACACAGTTCACTCGACTCAAGAACTTGATGTCGGAGTGGCGAATCCCGGTGAGCTGTCGGAATCCAAGATATTTATAGGATTCGCCACGAACCATGTCTCTTATAAACTCGCCGTCATAGACCTCGTAGCCTCCGGATTCGGTAAGTTGTCCTTTCAGCAGGTGGACACAGCGACACTTGTCGAGGCCGAACTCCATACAGATGTCCCTGCTTATGTCTTCGACAACCCGGATAGCTACACCTAGACGCTGACGTGAATCAGCGTAGACCTTGAGATCGTCCATGTAAAAGGTATGGGTCACTTCTTCGTGGGCGCCGTCGCCATACCTTATTTTATAGCCATGACCGTTTCTATTGAGCGTCCTACTGAGGGGGTTCAGTGCCAGACAAAACCAAAGCGGGCTGAAAGAGTCGCCTTGGAATATCCCCCTCTTTATCTGCAGCGTTCTAGACTGCAACACATTTTCCCCATCACTGAGGTGCAGAGACGTACTCCACTGCCTCATCGCATGCTGCAGGAACCTAACGACGACGGGATCAATTTTGTAGAGCTCCAATACCCGGACGAGAAACGAGTGAGGTATGGAGTCATAAGCCTTCCTGTAATCGATGTAGGCCATACTTAGGTTCCGCTGGTTATATACCGCCTGGCCGACTATGGCTGCGTCGATGATGGCCTGGTCTTTGCAGCCATGCGTATTTTTCCTGCATCCTTTCTGCTCTTCTGCGATGATGTGATGCTGTTCGCAGTGAGCAGAAACTTTGGCGGTAATTATGCTGCTCAGTATTTTGTACAGACTCGATAGGCACGTTATCGGTCTGTACTTTGATGGGTTCAATGTGTTGCTGTCTTTCGGGAGGAGGAAGGTGACGCCACGGGTGGCGAATTCAGGAAGGTTGTGTGGGTCACGTAGCACCTTGTTGAAGCACTCAGCTATCTTTGGATGTGCGACGGTCAGCTTCTTGTGCCAAAAGTTCTGGACACCATCGGGGCCCGGTGCTGCCCAGTTCCTCAGGTACCGCGAGGCTTCGCGGACATCGTTCTCTTCGACGATGATAGCTGGCATCTCTCCAATTTCACCACAACTCTCCTCCTCCCGTCTTAACCACATTTGCCCGTCGCGATGTTGTACTGGGGTCTCCCAAATACCAGCCCAGAAGTTCGTCACATCGCTAATATCTGGCAAACCTTCGCGGTAGTCGGGCTTCTCGTCGCTAATGTGGTCGTAGAACGCTTTTTCGTTATCTCTGAACATCCGATTTTGTTCCTGGCGCTTTGCAGAGTCAGAGTAACGTTTCAGCCGTTTAGTTAGGACGCTCAATTGCTGTACCAGTGTGTCGAGTTTTTCCGTCAGCTGGTGAGCTCCCAGCTGGCGAAGTTCAGTAGGCCGCACGATCACAGCAACTTGGCGACATAATTTCGCCGATCTGCTGCCTCTTTTGTACGCCATCAGTCTTCCAATTGCGGCGCGCTTGTTTAGGATCCGTTGCTCCAATCTCCTTCGCCATGGAGGCTCACGCCTTTCACGGAGATGTTGGAGCAGTCCGCCTCTTGGCCTAATACGGTATCCTAAACTTTTGGCGGTCGCCACAGCAGCACAGTAAACTTTCAGTTGCAGCTCCTCCATGTTCTCAGCATCAACCAAGTGCAGCGGAAGAACGTGCTCGTTCATGAGCTTTACTGCACTTGTCAGCCTGCGGGAATGCTGCAACTTCGGGATCCTGGGGCGCGACAAAGGGTCCGTGTCGCGGAACTGTGAGATCGCCTCGTCGTAATGGAAGACCAGATCGCGTAGTAGTTGTTGATCTGGCTGTGGATCTTCCGGCTCAGGGGGTTGTTGTACTGTGGCCTCCACTGGTGCTGATTCGCGTGCCCCACTCGCGAATGAATTGCTCAGCCGTACTGAACTTCGTCTCGACACATCGCTTGCTCTGTTGTTCCTGGAGCTTATTTCTCTCTGCACCTGCTGCTTGATCTCGTCGATTTGCGTTTGGGAGAGCATGTTGTTGCGTACTATCGCTCTACGCCTCGCGTTCATCGCGTTCTGATCAAGCCTCCCGACGAACTCTGGATACGCTTCCTCGAACATTGTTAGTATTCGAGGGCGACCGCTCATGTCCGTCTCCAAAGCAGTGCAGATGTAATAGGCGCGGATCACGAATTCGTTCATTTCGTGTGTCCACATGATCCGGCGCCTAGTTGTACCCACAAGTGTGGACGACTGTCGTCTGGCAGTCGCAACACGTCTCGTAGGCGCAGCGTTTCTTGGGTGATGTCGATGGCTGCTGTTTCCGTGTGGCGGTAGCTCTTCGGGTTGAACCCGGCTGGTGGCCCGCTCTTGCACATCGCCCTCCAGCCGCTGGCCGCTCGCTCTTACGCCCGTTCCAGGACCAGCTCCAGTTCGGGGACCCTCCTCGGGCGATCGCATTCTAAGTATTCTTCGTGAACGTAGCTCCATTTTCTGGGTGTATCTCCTTTGCCCGGGAGACAGCGGGTATGCAAGGCCTCCATGACCCGGGAGGCCTTCCCCGGGAGAGATATAGCGCTCTGACTCGCTCGCACCCCCTCACTTAGCCACTTTCGACACCCGTTCTCGGAGCCAAGACCAGGTGTGTGTTTCCAGTTCACGCCCGATCTAAAAATGTCGTCATATGATCTTCGTGGAGGCGTGAGATAGGAACATTTGAGACCAACGGGCAGGCTCCTACCCTAGTGTTGATCCCCATTTGAGAACCGTCCGAAAATCCCCATTTGAGCAACCGAAAATCTTCCTTTTTTTACTTTTCATTTTCTTTTCTTTTTTTTGTTCTTTTTTTCTCTCTTTTGTCACGGCCAACATATAAGTGAAAACACAACTTCTATTGTCAACAATTGATTGTAGGAAAAGACAACACTTAACACAAGAAATTACAATCACTGAGAAACTCGTTAAACTCCTCAGCGAAAAACATGAATTCGAGTCTGTAAACAAAAAGAGAATATTGTTCATTTAGGGGAACCCGGGGCAAGAGTGCCACTTTAAGCTAATACGCGTTTTTGAATGCTCTTTTGTTACATTTTTTCCATTTTTTTTTGCTGGTTTGTTCATTTATACTCCTATTTAGGTGTAGCTATGCATCAAATTGTTCAAAAGTTATGTTTACTATGAAAATGTTTCATTTACAAAAATGATGTTTTTGGCTTGTATTTTTCCAGTACGAGGGGGCAAGAGTGCCAATCTTATAAAAATATAATTTTTGATGAAAAAAGCACTGTGAAATTCACGGTGGTTCCAAAGAACGCACACTCATGTTCTGGTGGCGTTCACGAAATCCGGCAAGCCAATCTTCTCCGGCCAATTTGGATGTTTTGTCGAAAGAGTGATCTAAATTATTTCATTCTGCGATTTTATACCCTAGGTTCGGGATGTCGTGTGTTGTCAGCCCATAAAATAACTTCTGCATATTAAGGATGTGACTCACGAGTTACTCCTCCTGTTGTTTAGAAAACACAGTTTTAAAACGGACTAACTTCTGCACATATTTGACCAATGTTCTTCTGGCCAAATTATATTCCTCCGCAGCTCCATGATTTACAGAATGTACGGCAACAACCATTGTTTCCATCTGCCACTGGTTTTGGAACGAAATCCGTTCATATTTACAAACCATGACCACAACAAACACAACCACGATTACACTATTTGCGTTTGACAGATCGAATTCGAGGTTACGACTATGGCTCCTTTTGCCCCGGAAGTTGAGAGATAACAAATTTATTTTTTATTGAAATAAATGCGTACGATTTAATTATTCATACAGTAAGTTGAAGAAAAATGATTATTCTATTTGTATTTATGGGTGGAGTCATGCGTTAATTTGCGCCTGTGCGTTCATATATAGATTGCAGTTGTAAGAAGCTCAGTTAGTATTTATCTGTTTTCCAATAAAAAATATTTAAGGTTCTGGCTGATAATATGTGAGATATATGTAATATCTGTATAAAACAAAGTTCTGTAGTTAAATAATTGTAAAAGATGGAAAAAGGCAAAATAATCAGATGGGCACTCCTGCCCCGGGTTCCCCTACCTTTCATCCAGCAAAGATTACATGTAAAAGGATTAAATGCTGTATTAAATACATAAAAAAGTACTTACTACTCACTATTCAGCACAACAACAAAAAAACATGTAAACAATCACAATACACAGACAATAACCAGAGAATTGTCATCGGATAGGAACAGATGGATTCGCTATACAAATACAAACTCCAGACGCAATCCAAACAAAAATGTTCAGAACACTGTCAGTCGCAATAAAACCATCGATCAGTATAGATCAAATCTTCTTTCGAGTATACCCCATCTCTAACATAACGTCGCTTAGCCAGTCTACTCTCATCTCTACTACTCTGGAACTCTGCTCAGTAACCTCTCTGGGCGGAGACACCCTTATTTTTATCTTATTTTCTTTTGTTTTCCTCTTCATTTTTCTTTTATGTCTCTGTTTTCTTTTTTATTATTTTTTCATGTTCTTTTTAATTTTTTCCCATTTTTGTTTTTTCGTTTTTTCCTTGTTTTTTTCTGTTTTCATCTTTTCTTTTTTTTCTCAGACACGACCGCAATCTTGACGTAGGACTACGAAATTAGTTTACTCGATTTGGTTGTTTATCGCCTAGTATATTATCAGTAACAAAAGTAATCAACTTTTTATAATAACTTTGGATGGCTCTGAAAAGAGCCGATGGTTTGTGTGGTTTGTGGCTCGTAGCATTTCAAAAAACCAGTTTGAAAAATTAAAAATAATGTGAACTTTTTGCAAATACTGTAGACTGCTCGTTAGACATTCTACAGTTTGTATAGTCTTGCTCAGTACAATTTGTGTTTCTATCCCAATTTTCTGTACTTTTCCTTTTACTTATATTCTTTTCTTCTATTTCGCTTTCCATTCTTATTTATTTTTTTCCATTTTTTTTCATTTCACTCCTATTATTCTTATTTGTTTTTCTTCCTGCTCCTATGCTCGGCTCACCTGTGTTCACAGACTTCTAATATTGTATTTTTGCCCAACAGTATTTTTTATATTGACAATTAATTTTTCTCATTTTGATAAATAGCCGAGAACTGATTCAACTTTTTACGAAAGGAGAATACGCAATCTAATAAACACACATATCAATTTTAAATGTTTCCGCTTTTTCTTCTTTGCTTCATTTTCTATAGTATTTTTTTCTCTCGTCTTATTTTCACCGAGTGAAAGCCCTATTTTTTCATTCTATCCGTCTAATTGTTTTCGTATTCGTTATCTTGTTAATTTTTTATTCGATATCTACTTCTAACATTTCGGATTACATAAGGTCGCGTCTTTTGGGTACATACTGAACTTGAACTTGAACTTGGGTAGACTGTACACTTCGTAGTTTCTCTCCGCAATTGACCTGAACCAACTAAATTGCACAAAGAACACACAGAATGACGCTTGGGACTAGCAAATCATTCTCGTTGTGCAATTTTCGGTGATTCGAGCTTTAAATGGTCAATAACGACGCCGGCCACGTCCTTACAATCACCAAGGGAAGGGAATGAATGTTAGTATGATATTCGTCGCCCGAAGGCCAGAAGGGTCGCGTGGGTCCCTAACATTTATCATGGGAGGATTATGTTAACGCGGACTTTAAATGTAGCACTCTATTGCAATCTTTGATCGTAACGCAGGAGATTTTTATTCAGTTGCCTTACAAGGTAACCGAAAGAACTCCTAGAATAAATCGCATCGGTCATACATACTTCGACTTTTCACGTCAAGTACTCTATTTTAATGTCAAATCACGACGCCGACGGTTTTGAACAGACTCCGAGAGACGGTTCGAATCGGGTATATATTGTGTGTCTTTTCACGCGTAGTACTCTATTGAATACTCAAATCACTACCTAAGAAGGTAATTGAAAGAACTCCTCTATTATGGTTCGAATCGGAGACTTGTTCTGTGCCTAACGCCAATACTGTATCGTATTATTATTCGCGACGCTGAAGATTATTAATGATACATAAATCTAATTGAATTGTCATAAAAAATGAGGGTAATAAAATAGCTAAATAAAAGGGAGCTTCTCCATACTCTATACGCTTTTAAACCAAATCACTTAAGTGTGTTGTGAAATAATAAATTGTAAGTTCGATTTTAAGAGAATGAAAAGAAAAGTAAACATAGCAAAACACACAGTTACACAGTTACACACAGTTACGATGCACCTAATCATGGTGATAAAATCACTGCAATAATAAAATATTGCATATCTGGGTGCCACTGGATCTTCTTCTTGCATCACTTTGGTTATGTTATTTCATCGATAAATCACAAACACAGCCGCGTAGAGAAAGTGCACTCTACATGTCTTTGCATGTTAAGCGTTTTGCGAAAATCAAACGGGCTCCGCCAAGTGGATTAGCTAATTAATCACTTCATTTGTACAGAGAATTTGATTAAACAGATTTAAAACTTCGTTCCAAATTTCAAATTGTTTTCCCGATAAACTGAACACTTTTTAAACATATTAAAATTGTAAAAAAATGCGCAGAACGCAAACGCGCACGTGTGTCTTCCATCGCTGCTCAATCCGAACTCCCACGTTTTTTTGGGTACATATTGAGGGCAAAAAGTGGAAAATTGAATATCAGTCGCGCCATCAAAAATTACAAATCCTGAGCGTTTAGTGCTAAGCTATTCCTTGATGAATTCATGATATTTTTCGATCGATTTGGATAGATCCTAACAAATTTTCAATAGTTTATATGTTAAAAAGGATTGATTTTACGCGGATTTACGCGGTTCATTTTCAAGCGAATTTTGGAATTTATGCGGTTTTTTCTCGTGGATTTGGGAATTTAGGCGGTTTTTTACGCGGTACGTATCAACCGCTTAAAAAGTACTCCAGTGTAAACAGATTTAATGTGCTAATTGATACGACTTTTCCAGAAATAAGCTTGTATTGTATCACTAATTAGTGGCTGAGAAATAAAAGGAGAAACGGATATCATGATTGTAGCATGCAAAAAAAATCAGTTAATCAATTGTTAGAATATGGGTTGCATTTTAAACTAATAATTCACTGTTTGTTAGATTTTTACACGGATTTTGAAGTTTACGCGGTCTATTTTTACGCGGATTTAGGAATTTACGTGGTTTTCCTTCACGCGCTTTTTTACGCGCCACGTATCCTCCGCGTAAAAAGCGACTCCAGTGTACAATACATTTGTGTAGACAGCAAAGCGTTTCGTTCAAAGATTTTCAGAATCAACATGCGCATGCATAACATAAACCTACGTCAACTATGCGATCATATTTCGTACACAACACTTCAAATATTTATCTGTTTTTTTTTCATTCTATACCTTCTTCCTTTTTTATTTTTTCCTCTCGTTTTTTATTCTTCTATACCTTTCTGCTCTGTTACTGATTTTCCTATATTATTATCCTACCTGTACTCTATTTCTCTTTTTATTACTCTTCAACGAAGCTAACGTTTCCACTTTAACTTAGTCAACCGAGTACGAACATCGATAGTAATTAGATCACAACACTTTCAGACCAGTATTTGTTGCAGTGTTGTCGCCGCTCAAAATGATAATTAGAAAATATATCGTTCTGATCAATATCATCAGAGTGCAGCCGAGAGATGCCGGGTGCAAGCTGTGCAAGCGCTGCATGCGAAATTAACTTGTCACAACCTAATAAACGCAACAACAACAACAACAGCGGGGTAGTTTCAGATTCTGCACCCACTCTGGCGTTACAAACATCCCACAATCACAATATCACTTCTCCTTTCTCTCTGTGTGCGACCAAAAGAGTGAAGTGTAAACTGTTGTAAAATAATACTGCACTGCAATTAACACGTTATTTATATTTAGACTCGGCTGAAGCTCTTTCCTCTTTCGGTGCTGTACAAAAATAAGTTTGTGATTCTTTTTATGAATGTGGGATTCGGTGATATAGACGCCGCTTGTGGTGGTGTTGCTAATATGGCTCTTGTTATTCTTAAACAACTCGCGCTCTAAGTCAATTCACATCCGTTTAACACACATTAATTATAAACGGGCGGATAAAAAGTGTTGTGTTGCTCCTGTGGCTGCACGGCGATTATTGATTTTGCACGGTGGATTTTCCCCCGTAACAATTCAACACAACTCCGCCTTCGAATCAGAATTCATCTTCAAATGAGTGTCATTTTTTCCAGCGTCTCAGCGACAGCTTGATGGTTTACCCCATAGGTCTCACGCTCTTGTTTTCAACATACGCGCATATACATAACGATAGGGTAGGGTCGGTATTGGTTAGACAAGAGCACGTTTCACCTACACAATCGCTGCTTGCGGCGTAAAGAGTAAGAGTACACACAAAAAAAAACAAGTTTACCCACCATCCGTTTATCAGTTGCTCGCTTTTCGAAAGTGTGGTAGTGGTGGTGATGGAAGTCTCCTCTATCTTCCGGGCAGAAGAACATTGAAACATGGGTAGGTGGTGCGCCACCTTCCGAAACCATCAACAATGTTGTCGATTATTCATGACGTCACCGATATTCTGATTCATCTCAAGAAGTTACCGTTACCTTCTCAGCATCCTATGAGCACTAACCCTACGAATCGAAAGATCCTTACAAAACCTCCCTCAGGTAGACTGCTGTTCACCTTATTTGTCATTCTAGAATGCATTTCACATCTGCTTGCGTATATTTCCCATGGTTACATTATCGCGGTTGCTTTTGTGCGCCTCGACCTCTTTTCTGTGGTGAACACACTATTTCCCATAGCCCAAACGTGCGATAATCATGAAGGCGCGGCGCGGTGGAGGTTGTAGGTGCGACATCATCGTCGCCTCTCTATAGACGAAATTGTTTTCTACTCTTTGAGTTTGATTATTAAGGTTGTGTAGATACATGCGAGAGACGTTTGTCTCGTTATTGTATGTGTTGGGTTTCAGAGCCTATACCACCAATATCTGAGCACGGAAAGAAAAAAATACGCAAAAAATTATTGCTTACTATCTTGGGTGAGTTCCAGAGCTGCCAGAATTTTGCGACTCGAATGTATAGGAAGCCGTAACAATTGTTGTCGTTTCTGTGTTCCGTAAAATATACAATGAGAGGCATAAAAGAAAGCTCACCTTGGCTGTTCTGGACTATTACATAAAAAAACTTGTACCGTAATTTTCTAGAATAGTTTGTTGATTATTACTCTTTCAAGTAATTAACAAGCTTTTTCATTTTGGTTAGATTTTGTTCACTTCCTCACACGACTTCTATAATGTGTGCAAATATGCGTTGACAAAAATAAAAGCTCTTCCCCAAAAAATAATATTGAAATCACTCAAAACCTTTGAGTAGCCCTCGTTTATTCATGTTATGACAGTTAGAGCTGTGTAGTATTGTTAGCAATCGGTATAAAAGCGATATAAACAAAGTGTTTTTTTTATCCCATCTATTTTTTTTGTATTAGGCTCATTTAGCAATTCAGTTGTAACAGAGCCGAATTTATCGTGTACATTTTTTCTTATGTTGTATATTACACATTAGCCATTTAGGCGTAAACGTATTCCAATTCTATCGATACACAACAACAACATTCTTATTGTTCGGATGTTCACAATTGGACTATATTCACAGCGGGACTGTTGATATAAGGCTTCCATTGTTGTGTTATAAACAGCACCAATTACCGATGCAGCAGACCGCATGCGGAGTGAGAGGCTGGGATCACCATCACATGATGATTGTTGCATGGACGTAGTAGCTAGAATAACACACAAAGATGGTCAGTTGAGGGCCCTGAGTTCTAAGCTCATGATTGTTCGCTTAGTAGCGGAAACGCAACCATTAAGGCTACGCAGACACCCCCCCCCCAAGTTGTTGTTTGCATTGTATTTAAAACAGTATTGGATACGGATTTTCTCAATTTTGTTTGAATAATAAAAAAACAATTTTGTTGAGTAAAAATAGCAATTTCATGAGTCTTTATTATAAAAACTAAATTTTTCATTACATTTCTATCATATTTAGCTGGATTCAATTCGTAAAACTTCTTAAAAAATTCAATGCACGCAAAATAAAAATGGGAAACAAGTAGAAAAGCCCATGTTCGAGAAATAAAAAATCACACAGTAAAAGAAAAAAAATTTAAGAATCAATATTTAGTGTAGCATCCTGAAGCTCCAATGACCTGTTGAAGACGTTTGGGCATACTATCGACTAAGTTCTGGAGCTGCTGAGGGAGAACCGTGAAATAAGCGCCCTTATCCGATCGGGTTGAGATCAGGACTTTATGGTGGTCATTTGAGGGGTTTTATTTTGTCTGAACCGAAATAGACTTTGGTCTTTGTAGCAGTATGCTTCGGGTCGTTGTCCTGTTAGAAAACGAAGCTGTTTCGTAGGCCAGTTCTTCGAAGCAATTCCTTCAGGTTGTCCTTAAGGGTATCCGTGTAGACATCTCCTGTCATGATTCCGTGAATTCGTACCAGATTTCCAACCCCAGCCCAAGAAAAGCATCCCCAAACCATTATATTAATTTTTCCATGCTTGACTGTAGCCTGGAAATGACGTTCCTGCAATCTTCCATCAACCTTCCGCCACACTCTTTTGCGCCGCCTCCCGTTGAAAAGCTCAAATTTCGATTAGTCAGTCCAAAGTCCAAAGAGTCGTATTAAATTTTCCAGAATACCACATAGAGAAAGACGGTATTCTACGGACCACTTCTAGCTTGATAAGAAGTTTTCAATGTTTCGATTCAATTAATTTGCAACAAAAATAAGGGTTTTTTCAGCGAACAAAAATCATTTCGGTGATAACCAGTGTTCCTGATTTTCAGTAGATTGTCCCGGCCCTATCTGTGCTTAAAAAGGTATGTTAAGTAATGCGATATGTGTCAACATTGAAAAATAGTCCCAATTGGGGGTAAAAAGGGCCACTTTTGACGGGGTTAATGAGCCATGCGTAGTAATATTGAATGTTTTTCATATCTAAAAGAACCTGACCTATGCTCGTTCTTTTACACCCAAATGCCTCGACATTGAAGTCACGTTGAAGCATTGAGCATCGTGATCTATCAATGTGAATTTATAATTGTCTCGATGTCTCGAACTCTGGCCTCACTGACAAGGTTGCCAACTATAGTTCCACATTCATTTGCCTCCTTTCACGCAACCTATAGAATCTATCCTCTCTGGATATGTTTGCTTTTACATCGAAAACTTTTCACGGTATTTTCTATTCTGTCCATAGAGTCGAAGTTTTTGCCCTTTATTTATTTATTTCTTCGTATTTGCCAACAGATGATTTCCATCCCAATGACATTAGTACTTAAACTGACAACACCGTAAACGAACAAAAAAAGAAAAGCCCTTGAGAGAATTTTGCAGGGACCTGAACCTGAATTTGAACTTAAAATAATCTGAAGGTGCAATAGCCGGTTAGTTCAGCTGGAGGGATAGCACTTCCTAGCCAGACTCCAAAATAATTTGTAGAGTGGTCAAAAAGACATTAAGTTCACCGTTTTCCCTGATGGAACACGACGTCTATCGCATTGACTTATTATGGAGTTTGGTTCTGAATCGCTGCCTTTAATATGTTCAATTGCGAGTAGTACTTGTGGGAATGTATCGACTGGTTACTTTGTAGAAGCTCATAATACAGAATTCCTTCCCAATCCCACCATACACAGGGTGTGACATTCTTCGGGGTGAAGATCAACTTTGGGGTTAGCCAATTATTTCACGATTTGCTTTAAAACGGCATTTTCGATACGTTTTTACAGCGAGTCGCAAACCGAAATGCTATCTATTAAAGGTTCTTTTGGTCAAATTGTGCGGGACTCAAACATCGTAACAATTTACGTAACCAAGTTTCACCAGATCCTCATGAACGGTGGTTTTAGGTATCTGTAGAGAATCTACTTATTCATTTGTCGTGTCCCGAGGATTATTCTTGGTTAAAGTTTCGATTTGGTCATCATCTGAGGAGGCACGAACTTTCCAAACCACTTAATATAGATTATTCATCGTTTTTATTTCTGAACAATGTATTTGATATAATTATATGTTATTTGATGCGAAGTTTAATGGAATTTGTATCTTGTTTTTTTAGCCCTACATATTTGTATAAGTGGCTAACATTCCTTTCAATGTTTCCATTTCTAGTCTATTCTTTTAATCCTCGTTTTATTAAGATTGAATTTATAGAAAAGATGTTCAACCATTGTCAAGAATGTGGAAAAATTGATAAGCATGGTATAAACTCTCCCAGAAGTGAACATGCAGCACTACAGTCAATTACCGAAAAAAATATGTTCAGACTTTCTCTGCATTTTGCATGCATGTTTTTGACTGAATATTTACCCACCAAATGGAGAAAGCATATCAGCAGAGGAAGAATTGAAGATTGTTTTCAAATTTTTATGTTATTTGGTTCGATTATATAAACCTTATTATATTGACTTTGACATACACATCACCCTCACTAAGGTAGTGTTGTGCCTCAAACATAATCTGGTTATAATCCCTTCAATTCGTCAAATATTCTGGTTTCATAAAATCAACCAGCCCTATTTAGAAAATCTTAGAACATTTTGAGTGTAGTGAATATGATTGGGGATTTTCATTCTGGACAAGCTTCTTCAGTCGATTTGCATCTGGAAATATGTATGATAAGAAGGTGTATTTATTACGGATATTTTTTATCTGATAAAATGAAAAGTACAAAAATCAGGAAAAATCAGGATCATTTTATGAAAATCATGCAAAATTAAGTGTTTGTCAGAGTATCAGGGAACGTGGCAAAAAGTCTGGGAAATCCTGAACAATTAGGAAGGTTGGCATCTCTGCTCACTGGCAATAATAGAGTCTTCGAGCGACGAATGTTCAAAACGAAATCCAAAAAAAAAAATCTCATTCTCTCATTGCCGCTTGCTCATTCTGAAGAAACATTACTCACCACAGGAAATTTGAGACATGCGCAATTGTGTCTCGCAGGGAGACAAGAAAAGGGTCTTCCCGGAACTTCCGAGTAGTGGTGTTGTTCCATTTTCAGAGTTCATCCATTGGGTGCGTGTGTGTATGTCGGGGCTGTGTGTCACTTATGATCATGTAGCACATGCGATGTGCCAAAGTCGATTATGTTGGTAAACGTGGCATGTTCCCCGCTCGTACAAATACTCACTACCCATCGGCCGGTGTTGACAAATTTCATGAGAATTTCTGACATTTCGTTGTGACTGTAGTTATAAATATTATGGGATGATGGTGATAGCTTCATTCCATTTATATTTTTTTTCGATTCCCCTTTCCCCACACTACGAGAGAAAGAGAGAATGAGAGAGGGACAAACCGTGTGTTTTGTTTCCACTTGACTGTGTGTTGTCGATTGCTTGTATCCAAAACTATTTATTAAGATTTAATAGAACGCAACGAAATTGTGTTATAACTTATGTACCAAACAATGCTGTGCGCGCGACTTGTAACGGCGAGCGGCATATTGACACCACCACCGTCTGTTTGCGTTTGGAAGCTACAGCTAAGCTGTTGATGTGTGCGCGCGTTCGTATTCGAGAGCTGCTCACACTAAAGGTCGGTCCCTTGGTGGGTCCGTAGTAGACCAAACGCGCATGGATCACGGACGTAAGAGAATTCCCCCAAGTGGGGCAATGTCGGTATGTATGCGATATCACCACCATGTACTTCGGGTGGATTTGTGGAGGAGGGGAGGACGGGGTTGAATTTTAGCCTCCCACACGCAAGTTGAATGGCGTTTGTTGTGGAGGAAGAAGATGGGGCGAGGGGAATTGTAGGCTCCAGCGCCTAGGATCGTTGGTAATTGATGAAGGAAGAATTACCGCGTTCATATGCGGATGTAAAACGAATGAACCGATGTTGCGATAGATTTTTTCCAGTGTGTTTCCGTAGCGTTGTTCCGCTCTGTGCGAAACCACGCCCATTGAGAGCAACAAACGTTCTTTAACGGTGTGTTATTTCGCTCGTGTCTTGTAGCAACGATGTGTATAACGTTGAACGCGGCACGATAATTGAAAGTTGATGCCTCGTATCAGCCGGTATTCGCACACAGGGGGCATTTCTTTCCACTCTACTTGTCTACTTGTTCTAGGGCCCTGACATGGAGGCTCTAACGTTTTGCGATTAGGTGAGAATAGCGTGCGCAAGTGTGAAAGCCATACAACGATGGATATTGTTGAGACCTCGTGAAAATGCAAAATCCCGGTGCATGGAGTACACCAAGATCTAAGAGCTGTAAAACGGGAAAACCCTATTTTATGAACTGAGAAATATATTGATGTGTAATCAAAAACATCGATGTATTTCCAGAATCACAGTTTTGTCACCAATCATGGCGAGAAATCGATTTTCAGAGTAAGAATGGATTCGAATTTAAGCTATAGATTAAAACTTTAAGCTAGAGATGTGGGGGAATCTCTGCTTGCAACAACAAAAAAAAACATCAGGCTGTTGTGCTATTAATAACACAATCATATCAATCCTATCAACTGTCTCTGCTGTCCGGTCTGCTGAACAATGGAAGGAATACTCTTACGCCTGAATGGCTACTGTGTAATTTACCATATGTAATGGATGGAATAAAGGAATACTCTAAGGCCATCTTCACGCTAGGAAACGCTAGGTTGGAATTCAACTTAACGAATGTCGCAAAAAAGTCGAGAGGACGTGGGCAAATGGGAGCATACACGCTAGGCAACCTGCAACTTAGGTTTGACCAACTTTTTCGATTCAACTCAGCATGTCGAACATAACGAATCGTATGCAATCGTGAGAAGCAGGGCCCGGAATCTTCGAAGGTGAAAAATAAAGACCGACTCTACTCTCAGTAGCTTCGCTTCGACGCCCACAACAAAAAGTGACTTGACTAGAAAATGAATTGACTAGCGTTGACTAGCGAGGGTGACTGGTGAACCAGTCCAGTCAGTGGTTATTTAAACTGACGCGACTAAAAAATTCAAAAAAATTCAACTGACTTCAATCCACATTTCTACTCCCTTAGGAACGAATTTTATACCCGCGTACGAAATTTTATTTTTACGTCCACATAAAGAGGAACGAAAACATGATTTCTGATGCCAAAAAGAAGTTACCCCATCAATGGACGGTTTATTGTCTACCTATCGTGAACTCAGATCAACGAACTTAGCCATTTATCAAGTATGCTATAAAGTCCTCGCGTTAGTATTAGTAAATAGCGTGTAAAATAGCGCACACACACTGCACTGCACCGTCAATCGTTTGCACCAATCCTATATTTTTTTTTATACGTAAGTAATTTTCGTGTACGATACAGAAGAATCTAGCTCACCTGTATGTCAAACCACGTTGAACTCAAACATCGATGCATGCACATTAGGGTGGCAGCGAAAATGAGCATGTCAAATTTCAAAAACCAATCATGTTCATTTTGTTTATTGGCCCAAAAAATGACCTGTGCAAAGTTTCAGCTCAATCGGACATGATTTAGGGGTGCCTCAGAGCGCTCAAAGTTTTGATAAAGTTGACTATCCTCAATTGACTATGACTATGCAGAGCCCTGGTGAGAAGTAAACAACTTCCTAGAATTGTATTGGTGTAGTTACATTGCTTCCCGTCGCTTCGTTCGAAAACGTCTGCTTTGAGCGAACAAAATAGTTTTTTTTGTCAGTTATCGTACAATCAAATTTGTACTCCAAATGTACTCCAATCCTATGTCACCGTACCCTGAGATCCAGAGCTATTTAAATCTGACTTATCTGAACTTAGTGTTGTTTGAACCGAAATCTATCTAGGTTTTTCACGTCCAAGAGTTTTAAACATTTTGTTAGACCTTCTTAAATTTCTGAAAAAATAGCTATTTATTTCACCTTTCACAAAATCCAAATTTATCTTTCTTTTTTCAATCCTTTTTCAGTTTTTCCTTGCTAGTTTTTCCTCTTTCCTAATCATCCTTTTCTTTGTTCGTCTTTTCTCTTGATCCTTTTATATTCTCGTGCGTTTCTTTCTCCGACTTCTGGAAATTGAACAATGACTCTGTCGCTCACCGATTAAATTCAAGGGGGCTGCCAACCGTTGCAGTTTATACTTATAGCACCTCATGCGAGCTCAATATCATTATGCAAATATATTGCAAAATATGATAGAAGGTTGTCCACGGACTGACAAGATTATGGTGCAACAGTCGGATTTGTGCAAGAAAAAATCGTGTACATATGATGTTGAAGGTAATACAAAAGTGAAGTGAATTTTTTCGATAAATGTATGAAAAAAATTATTATTGATGATTTTCATGTCCTGAAATGTCATGAGTTTTTTGATCCAGTGATCGATTCGCGGTTTGCGAGAATACCAAGCGCAAATTATACCCCACATCAATTGAAACCGTCAATCGTTTGCACCAATCCTATATATTTATAAATCGTAGATACGTCGTTTTTCGCCAGAGGCTTCGTTCCAACCGGTAGTAAAAAAGAAATTGGTCAGTTGGTCAGAGAGAGCTTAGCGCTTTCGCTGGCAGTGAGAACGCGCTCTGCACGATCATAACTGAGTGGATTTCCAAGCTGACATTCGTTCGTAGAGATTTCTGTGCAAACTGCGAAGCACTTTTTGAGCTATTGAAACAATTGTTACATGCTTGTCACTTGTCACTCGTAGATATTCTATCCTTCGAATGAAAGGATTATATCATATCTCTCCGTTCAGCTGACAAAGAGGTATTAACACTCAATTTTGTGCCTGTTTTGAAGACTTTAAACTTACAAAACGTTACAGAAATGAAAAACTTAGTCTTACGTCAAAAACAGGCAGTTTTATGGATTTAGGATTTATGCACACATGTAATTTCGAGTGATTTCATCAACTTATTCATATTTGTAGCGAAGTGCATAGAAACTTAAATCGATTGAGAAAACCATCGGGAGTGTATTTCGTTACAACATTCCCGTAAAACTCAAGCTTTTTAAATCATTGATCCTTACACATTTTACATAGGAACAGAGTTTCTAAGGAACGCTTCCGCTAGATCAATTGGGTAGCCCTTAAATAGTTTTGTAAGATGTGTGTTTAACTTCTCAAGAATTCCGTGCGATTCACATACTACGGAGCAAATTTACACATCTTGTTATTTCATCAATTTTCACGGAATATCTGAAAGCGTATTTTCGCATGCGAAATGAAACACTTTAACGATCTATCTATATATGTAAAAATGAATTTCTGTCTGTCTGTCTGATTCTTATGGACTCGGAAACTACTGAACCGATCGACATGAAAATTGGTAGGGGTTTTTGGGGCCGGAGAAGGTTTTCGTGATAGTTTGAGACCCCTCCCCCCTCTCTAAGAGGGGGGGTATTCTGATGAAACGCACTCCTATATCTTCTTCTATCTATACCAATAAAAAAGTATCGCCGAATGTGTTGATAAGAGCAGAACTCGAGAAAGGAATAGTCCGATTTAGGGCTGTCTTCATTCTCTCATATTTTCTGTATCAAACATTTATTCCATGTAACGGAGAAACATGTTATAAGTGGATAAAAAATCTTGCACGAGAATTGTGTCTGAAAATAATCTGATATTATAATATCGATTTTGGTAGAAGTACTGAAATTTTATAGTAAAAAATAATTTTAAAGAGTAGATTAGAAGATCAACCAATGAACAGTTCTGCGATTGTACCCATGAACGTGCGCTTAGTAAGAAAACGTGGATGTGATAACGAAACATAAATTGTGGGCGGGACGAAGTTTGTCGGGTCAGCTAGTAATGAATATAGCCCATTCGAGCAGTTTTACAAAATTGAATGGAAACGACGGGAGACATGAACGAATTAGAGAAATCGATGTTTTGGTGTGTGTAGAGAAAATACCGACTGGCTGAAATGAAAAGGCAAATGGAAAATATACTAATCGAAGTACATATAACTAATATGACACATTCTGAATTTATCTTGAATTATAAAATATATTTTAGAAGAAATTTGCCTTACTCTGCAAAAAATTTTCGGAAAAAATCATGCGTATCATTCCAATACTCATCATATTTCGCGAGAACACTTACAGCGTGCATGAGCCTCAGTAGTTTGCAAAGTTGTGCCGCATTTTTTCGTCTATTTCATCGTTCGCAGTTATTTTGAAGGCCAACTATTTTCGCTATGGCAGTTTTTACAATCAGATTCATCAACTCAAGAAAATTAGCACAATCCTTTGTGCTGCATAGGTAAAGGAATTCAGCCCTTGGTTATTACCACAAATACCAACCGCAGTAGTTTTGACAACAAAAACCTAACAAACAACGCTGAGTTGTTTGGAAGATTGCACTGCGTGCAGTCACCTCGTTTGCGTTATAAAAACTCTTCACGGTCTAGCCCCGGGTGATGGGGGTGCAGAGAAAGTTTCAAGGAAAACAAAACTTTTCTATGCCTGGTTGGCTGGCTGGCTGTCAAGCTCGCTTGTTGACCGGCTGGCGATTACCCACTCACTCAATAAAAATACTACAGTAGAGTTCGACGGTGGTTGTGGTTTACTTGTGGATGATGGCATTTTGTATTTGTTTGTCTATGCATATTTAGAATGTACAACGGGAGTATGAAAATGCTCGGTATTGGATGTTTTCACACTGGGAAGAATTTAAATTCTCTGTGAGTAAAGGTATGTGCTACAAAAATGCACTAACCTGTATTCATGAAATCTATTCTCACTTCTCTTGAATTAAACCGTGTCCGGATCAACGAGACATTATATATCAAACACAAATGTCATAACAATATCGGGGAAATCAATGATACAATTAACCATTAGCAGCGTTGATAGTAACAAATGATGTGTTTCCATTCATCTTCTAGACAACAAATCACCCGTCATCAATCGTGGAAATTAATTACACGACTCTCGTCGCCATATCATCTGCACGCGGCGATCCTCCCATCTTCGTTTCGCTGAACCTTGCTACCTACCTTCCGCCTTTGCTCCCAAAATATGTGCCATCAATCTCTCACTCCCCCTGTGTGTGACATCGTCATAAATTAGTGGAAAGTCGTTTGCTTGACGTGTTTGACTTGACGCGGTGGTGATGGCAACCTAAACAAGGCGGCGCGTACGACATCACCTGTTTGTTCGACGGCTAGCCCCGGAGCGGCGAAAGAGAATTATCATCCCATGATCATCATCGTAGTGGCTGGCGTCAGACACTATCGTTATGTTTCGCGGAAAAAGGGTGACGATGCAATTTTCTATTCGCGCGCCAAGCTGTGCGGTGGGGTGTCTAGTGCTGGCACGTGTCGCACCGGGTGCAAAGTGGATGTATGTGTGAAGACCGAGAGAGCGCCGCGCGGTTGTTGATCGATAAAGTGTTCAGCGTTTTCAAACGAATTGACGTTCAAATGAAAATTTGAACAAATTACTGCACATGTTATGGGCTCAATATTGATATATTAGGTTGGGGAAAAAGTAATCCATTATTTTTGGGTGAAATTCAAAACTCTTTTTAATATGTTTGGGATTCTCCGATTTGGGCCAAATATGCACCTTTTCGTTGGAAAATTTATTGCCATTCTAAAGGTAGTTTCATAATGTCTCTATTATAGAAGTATCGGTCCTTATTGGCGAAAAACTCTAGCAATATGTTTTTACAATCTCCTCTTGATCTCAATTTATTATCAGTCTAGAAATTTTGCAATGCGAAAAAAAATGGTAATCACTTGGTGCCAGATCTGGACTATATGATGGATGCATTAAGACATCCCAATCAAGCTCTCGGAGTTGTGTGGCCTTGCGTTGTTCTGATCAGGGCCCGAAATCTTCGGAAGTGAAAAATGAGGACCGACTCTCCTCTCAGTAGCTTCGCTTCGACTAGAACTGCTTCGGCAGCCGCCGGCAACAAAAAGTGACTTGACTAGAAAATGAATTGACTAGCGTTGACTGGCGAGGATGACTGGTGAACTAGTCCAGTCAGTGGTTATTTTGACTGACTCGTCTAATGAATACAAATCTGCCTCTTCATTCAACTGACTTCAATCCACATTTCCATTTCCCCCTGACACTAATTTATACCCGCGTACGCAATCTTATTTTTACGTCCATATAAAGAGGAACGAAAACATGATTTCTGATGCAAAAAAGAAGTTACCCCATCAATGGATGTTTAGTCGTTTTGGCGGAGAGACTGCGTGAAGAGGCCAAAAGTCATTACTAACTGAATACAGGTATAGTCAGTCAGATAGTCAGCTGACTATCCTCAGTTGACTATGACTATGCAAGAGCCCTGTTTCTGATGGAGCAGACGCCTCTTCTGTTGACCAATTCTGGACGTTTCTGGTCAATCGCTAGCTTCAAACGGTCCATTTGACAGTAGAGTAGAGATCTGAGTTTAATGTATTGCACTAAAAAAATAAAATAAATCA
Organism: Toxorhynchites rutilus septentrionalis; assembly: GCF_029784135.1. Lineage (NCBI taxonomy): Eukaryota > Metazoa > Arthropoda > Insecta > Diptera > Culicidae > Toxorhynchites > Toxorhynchites rutilus. Next base: position 304,004,028 of record NC_073745.1, on the reverse strand, counting down.
AATTATTTGGAATTTTTTTTTAAATTTAAATTCCACGTATTTTACTGTTGCAGTATCGGCACCATAAACACCATTCACAATTTCAGCGGCCTGACTTGCATTTTCGCCTTCATAAAAGAAAAGGTGTAAAATGTACCCAATTTGCTCTTTGTTGGCCTCCATTGTTAACACACCCTGTAACTCAAAACTGAATGGAACAAACAAAAAACAGCAAAAGAATTTCTTTAGTGTGATATGTCACCTTTACAACGAGCCCGAACATAAAATTGTATGATCGATATTACGCAAGATATTGATCACTGAAGCCAGGTACCGAGAAAATAATGGATTTTTTTCCCCAACCTAATGTTAACATTAGATATTCGGTAATTGAATTAGGTCCCTTTTTCACTGATAGCGGTTTTGAAGGATATGCCTTTTCTGTGAATTATCATTCAAAATTTATAGATGTTCATTCACTGTTGTCTTCGATTCTCTTATTCTACATTCTACAAATAGAGTTGAACCAATTTTTCTTACACAACCTTACATGGTAAGATTTTCGCACATTTGTATTACGTATATCACAAAATGATTTGAAGGTGTTATTTTGTTTGTCCAGTTAATATCATTGTACAATTCTTCGGCTGATTGAAAAAGGAAATTCCCCCGAGATATGTTGATTCCATTGGTATATTTGTACAATACTCAGCCATTGATGTTTGCCATATCTAAAAAGTTGTGATAAGCGCGGAGGGAACATCTTCGGTATTCCGTTTCCACGGTATATTTTATCGTCCGTCGATCCAAGGTAATCAATAGTATAGGGTGGGTTGGTTTTGTTGTAGAATGTAATCGTTTCCGGAATCCGCTGTTTTTTTTGGTTATATTTACACATTTTTTGTGTTTAGAGCAATAATTTCTTCTATGGTTTTGATTTGAAAATTGTGAGAACGTCCTCATATGATTTACATAGTTTGGTTTTTGAAATTTTTTACGGTTCCTTTGTATGTGCACGTACAGTTTGTACAAGAGTTGCCACTTTTTGTCGTAGGACTACGTCTTTTAGTAAAATTTTTTATAGTTAAATCGATATTTTTTTATTTGTATAACATATCACATATGTATATCATAACATATTATTTGTATAACATATCACGATCCCATAGTCCGGGTTGGTTTAAATGGTTTAAATTGATGAAAATTGAAAAACATTTCCCTTTCTTCATATATTTGTTCTTTGCTTACCTATCCGTGCTGTTTATTTGTCAAACACGCAACTAAGGTAGCGGCGACACATGCAAAAACAGGTTCATTCTACAAACACTGTGGAGAGAGGAAATATTGTAATTTAAGCTTAGCCCGTTCGCATCTTAGTGGATATAAAAGAAGCGTTGCTTGATTAGTACACAGTCTTGCTACAGCTAGCAGGCGGTTAATGACACACAGTAGTTCTGCTTGATACGCTCCATGTGACATACGATGCGATTTTGTTCGCAACATCAAATCAAAGGATGAAGCTCGATGGAATGATACACCGCATCAGCTTTTATGCCGCCTGGTGGAAAGGGATTGTGTGCTTTTGCATCACGCGCATATTTTGTTTCGGGGGGTTGAAGTGGGTAGAAAATGGAGTAAGTATATAATTGTCTATGATTCATAATTTGTGGCTAAAAAGTATTGTTAACATACAAATACTCGAAGTTTCGAAAATTCATAAAAATTCGATGTTCCACAAAGTTCGTTCAAAATAGTTTTACCATCTTGGACTGATTTTTTCAATTTTCTTTATGACTTCTATTTTATATGAAAATATTTAAAAAAAATTAAAAAATATGTATTTTAGATATTGATAAAGTTTTTTTTGTAAATAAAAAAATAGCACTAATTTTTTTTAGTGTATGTTTTTTTTCACGTTTTAAAAACAACAATACTCTATAACTCTTTCTAAGACACTATTTGAGTCAAAAAATTGTATATCATCTGCGTAAAAAACCGGCGATAGTTGTTATAGTTATAATACACAGAAGAAGAAGAATACTCGCGATAAATACTCAGTACAATGCGTGCATTGACACGAGGAAAAAAGTTGCAGATTGAATCATCAATCAGAATTTTTCAACTGTTGCTACAAAGTCACCCAAATCATCGGCTCTTTCCAGGACCACCAAACTGTCTATTGAAGAGACATTTCTATAATTTCGGGCCTTTCTGAAATAATATACTAAGTAGATTGAATGCAATATTTTTTTAGTTCTGTAGTTAACTCCTAAACATATTGTTTTACCATAATGATGTATTTGGCAAAGTTGTTGAAATTCATAAGCAAATTCATAAAATTTTATGAGCATTGCGCTATAACGCGACAAACATATTAAAAGAGTCTATTTACTATAAAAAAAACACAATAAATTAGACATTACTTTTTTTAACATCTCGAGAATGGCTGCATTTAGAAGGAGAATAATAAAGAGCTTTTTTGTTTTAAATCACATCAGAATTCATAATTTGTGGCTAAAAATGATTGTTAACATACAAAAATTCCATATTTCGAAAATTCATTCGATGTTCCACAAAGTTTGTCAAAAATAGTTGTACCATCTTGGACTATTTTTTTTTAATTTTCTACATTACTTCTATTTTATATTAAAAAAATAAAAAAAAAGTAAAAAATACATAAATGAATTTAAAAATACATAAATACATAAATGAATTTTAAAAAAAAATACACAAATAAATAAAACTTGAAAAGACAATAAATTAGAAATGTTTCTTCAAATATCTCGAGAATGGCTGCATTTAGAAGGAGATTGATAAAGATCTTTTTTATTTTAAATCACATCAGGATTCATAATTTGTGGTCAAAAATTATTGTTAACATACAAAAACTGAAAGTTTCGAAAATTCATAAAAATTCGATGTTCCACAAAGTTCGTTAAAAATAGTTTTACCATCTTGGACTAATTTTTTCAATTTTCTACATGACTTCTATTGTATATGAAAAAATAAAAAGAATATATGTATTTTAGATATTGAAAATTAAAGTTTTTTTTTGTAAATAAAACAAGAGTACTATTTTTTCAGTGTATGTTTTTTCACGTTTTAACATATTGATGATTTAACTTTATAACTTTTTCTAAGACACTATTTCGGTACGACTCATAGTTTTTGAGATATGAATTATCGAATATTTCTCTTACTAAAATCGGTACGCCCTTTTCAAAAGTTACACTTGAGTCAAAAAATTCCTAAATGCTATGGAAAATTAATATTTGCTCCAACCCAAACGGAATACAGCGCGGACTCGATTATATACAGTTTTTGGTTCCTTTTCACTGTATATAATCGAGTTGTTTTTTTGTTTTTTTTTGCATGTATTATTCGTTTTTTGAAAATAAAAGAGAAATTTGTTTTTTTATTCATCCCCTTAAAGTCAGAAAACGCCTTTCTCAAATGAAAAAAAAATATCGAGATTCTCTCAGAAGGTGATAGACGATCATATTTGATGAAAAAAATCCTCCTACGCATATGGTCGAATTTCAACAATGACAGAGTTACAGAACTTTTTTTTTATTTCGGACTCTGTTAAACTGGTTCTACATTACAGAATTACGCTACGGAAGACGATTCTGATGCTTTCATTTGAAGGATGAAAAAATTTAGTACAGGATATAGTAGTGGAACAACTAAATTAGAGGATTTAGTTGTTCCACTACTAACTCGTTATAAGAATGACTAATATTTTAGTTTTGAAATGTGACACTTGTATTAATAATTATGAATTACACCTGATATTTTCAGAACTTTATGTCTATTTATTACTGAGAAAATGATATAAAGCTTACTCACTGGCCAGCTACAAAGTTTTTGGGGGTCGATGATATCAATACATTCTGGAAAAGGGTTTTCTTGCCCAAAATAGTTTGAGAGTCTCTGACTTAAACTATATTTACCGAAATTTCTTTCAACACATTTTATAGCAGTCTTCAACCACGGAATTATTATCATAGTTATCTTAACAGTTGATTCGGTAATGTAGTATCTACGACCTACAGCAGCTAGCCAACAGTCGAGCGTGAAAATTGTGTCAGTGGGAACAAAAGTCCCACACCCACTCTCAAAAATTCGCTGACACTCGACACACAATCCGGAAAATGAACAACTTGTTTTCATAACTCATATGATCAACCGCCGCCTCTACGTTTTACACACATAGCTCTACCACTGCCAAAGTGCTGTGGTTTGCGTTTTCCCCCACCGAGAGAAGCTTTATTATCATTTTAATGTGTTTTTTATTTGTTTTTTTTTTTTGCAGAAGGCGACAAGGGCTCCTGGGAAGGCGGACTATCGTACGAGTGCCGATCCCTGCTGTTCAAGGCTTTGCATAATGTCATAGAGCGGTAAGTTGCATTATTACTATCGATAAAAATTATCGCCAACTTTACCAATTTTGTAAGAAACGTTCGACTTCAAACACAATTCAGCTAAACAAAGTTGCATAAACTAAAGATAATTTTTCTTTTCGCTTTTTTTTTCACAATTTCTGACGACGCGCGCCATTTGCACCATTTGTAACCAACAATCACCACCACCTTGTGGAACCCGCTGCGAACAGATGTTTGCTGTCGCGAGATGTCGTTCGTTTGGGCAGGTGGTTTGTGCAGCCGAGTTCCAACAGCGAGCGAGTATTTGGCAAGAGGTAAGTGACGACGTCGATTCATCCATCATCCTCTTATAGAGGGGTGTATTGCTGATGCGATGCCAATATAATTATGGACATATGATATATGATCTGAACATGAGTTTACACGCGGAAGGACACTCCCATCGTTAGCCATGTGCCACCTTGCGCTAAGTTCTATAGACAAGGGGGCACTTGTGGGGGACACAAACTTCCAACAGCAAGTTGTAAAACCGATGGAACTCTGGGACATTTTCGTTAAGTCATTAGAGAAGTCTTTGTTCCCCCATCGACAGTTGAAGCTCTAGAAGAGAAATTTTGTTTCTAATAGATGAATTGAAATCTAATTTCATTATGACCTTTTTTTTATCATTGTCCCATCCAGCTCGCTCCATCTATCGTTCTCGTTCGCATTCTTCGTGCACGGTGACAGCACGGTGTGCGCCTCAATGGACATCCGGGAGCACCCGCCGGTGCGACCCCTTATGATCAAGCACCTCGAGGAAGCGCAGGCCCAGCAAGGCAACAACAGCAGCAGCAGCAGCAGTAGTGACGCAAAACAACGTTCGGTCATTTTGGCCCCGTTTGGTCTCGCCGCTACGCTGACTGGTCAAAGTTACAAAGCCAGCGATCCGCAAACGCAAAAAGTTCTCGACGATTGGAGCGCGTTCTATCCCATTTCGAACAAGAACATCAATCTCTCGGAAAGCGCCGATACGGTACCTCCCATTGTGGAAATAATGACAGGTCAGTTGCGATGGCAATGGCAATTGAAATCTGTTGCCCAGTATAACAGTATAACTTATTGTTTGCATTTCCCCTCGGACAGGTGGTATCAAAATGCGCTACCCTTCCAAATATGTGCTCGTAACGGACATCGACGATTGGTCGCCTCCAGCAACAAGCAGCGCCGGCGGCTCCGCTCAGTCAACTCCGAACTCTGCAAAACCCACATCTCAACAGGCAGCATCTTCCCTCACCGTGGCGGTAACGAACTCGCTGGCCGCCACCAACGCTCTCGGAGATCTCAACTCAATGCTAACAGCCGGCACCTGCACTACTAGCGGCAGCAACCGAAACAATCCCGACCACCGGGATAGTAAACCACTAATGAACCCACCGCTCACGGTGCCGGAGTCTCCCTCCAACGATCTCGGCAACCAGAACAGCATGTCCTCGGCGGCGATCAACAATTCGGCCTCCGTTCTGATACCGGAACGGGTCTGGCAGGATTGTATAATGCATGCGGCGGCGCCAGCAGTCGCGGCGCCCTCCCAACAGTCTCCCGTCTCTGGTGAGAGCGGGGGTGGTGGTGTCTCCATCAAATCGGAACCAAAGGATCCCTCCTCGAATGCTTCTTCGAATGCGTCGTCGTTATCCACTAACAGTGGAGGATGCGGCGGCAATAACAACGAGAACAATGCGGGCAGCAATACTGCTCTGGTGGACGCGAATGCGAACTCCGTGTGGGAAATTACCGACCCGGCGGTAAAGATGCCCTGCTGTTGTATCAAGTAAGTACTACACGATCAAGCAACAATCTTCTAGAGTATGTATGTGTCACAACGCGCTCAAGCCAAAATAGTTATTATTTTAGAAATCAGTCACGGTATTATGTAGCTGTAGTTTAGTGTTTTACAATTTTTGGTGTTTCTTTTCTCTTGCCTGTTTAAGCTAGTTTCTAATTACACTCTAATTTCAATCCTCTAGTAATTAGAGCGTAGTTTACTTATCTGAGTTGTTGATGGGCATGCTAACTCTCTCTTTATCTCTCTATTTATTTCGCGCTTTTTTCCAATTTTATCGATGATCTCGAACTGAGCTTCATTTATGTCAGTTTGATTCTTGGATACTATATATTTTCTAAGTGAAAGCATGGGGTGGAACGATCAAAACTTGGTCAACCTATTTCACGTGTTTCTTTTCCGAACCGTTTTTTGCTTCCAACCCTTTTGAAGAAGACACAAAACTTCTTCAAGTTCCGCTTGACGAATGCCTATTATCTCTCTATAGGCAGAGCTCTGGGGTGAGGTAGGAGGGTTGTGATTCTTGGGTACCGCCTTCATCATATTCTCGGCACTCAACCCATCGTCTCCGATGTGTTTACAAAAAAAAACAAGGCCACAGCTTATACGTGGGGTGTAGCCGACGCAAAGATAGAAAACAAAATTATTGCAACACTTGGAACCAGCCATAGCTTTTGTTTTTATAGCGTAGGAAAGAACCTAGTTATGCACATTTTCTCTTCGAAGTGTACTGTTTACATCCTGTGAATGGCATAGTTTTGTATTTTGTTTCGGTCAAGAAGTGGAGACGCATGGAAAAAACAAATCCGTATTCATTCGTGTTTTGGGAAAATACTGTAGATATAAAATTGAACACGTTGAGCCCCGTATCGGTCCCTAGGGACTGACATTGAGCTATTCGTTAGGAAACTGTTGATCACCGGGGCTGACAGTTACAAAATGAGGAAATTAAAAAAATTGTTTTCGGATGTTTTACGTTGTATGACAACTTTCTAGCCGAATTTCTGACTGTTTTTTTTACAATAAATATTTTCGGGAGTTGGGACCGTCACTGATAGTGTGCAAATGATCTTGATGCGGGCTAAATGGAAAGCGCAGCAAGAACTGTCCGGGCCTCAACGGTTGAACGTCTCAAGTTTGCTTAATAATAAGGAAGACGTCTCACAAAGCTTTGCCCAAAAAAATCAAGGTGAGGGTTGGATTACTCCCTTATAAGGTCCAAATTTTCCAAACCGCGAAGAACGCCAGCAAAAAGTTTCCATACCTGTGCTAGGAAGCTTTACATGGAGATGTTGACCAAGTATAGTAGCTTCGTGATTGATGTCAAAACTCACGTCATTTCAAAACCAAAAAGTTTCTCGTTTTAAAATTTGTTGAACCTATAATTTCGCTTCGATAACTGTATGTGTAATAGACAAAAACATAGAAGTAAAAACACAATATTCACAACCCTGGTTGGGTTGGGGCCCAATCATTCTGTCTTCATTTTCTACATGAAATGTTTTAGCGAGATGGTCTATTTCTTTCCATCTACTTTATCTTTGATTGAATGAAAAATTACTCTTTTATCTTTGATTGTAAATATTTCAAGATACACACCAACGGAAAATCAATCTATAGTTTTGGTAACTTGATCAAATTTTGTGCAAGACCAAATTATTGCTTTATCGAAAATAAACTATTAGATTTTATTCAGTATATAAAACAGGATTTTATATAGGGTTGGGGAAAAAGAAATGTCGTATTTCTGATCGAAATTTGACGCTTCATTTAACATTCTTGAAATTATCCAATTTAAGTCAAATATGCGCCGTTTTGTTCGCAAACTTGTTGCCATTTAGAAGGCAACTTCATTATTCCCCCCTTATAAAACCCCCCCTCCTTATTTGCAAAAAACTCAGACAGCCAGTTTTCGCAAGCCTCTTTTGAGGCCAACTTACTATCACCAAGAGCGTTTTGCATGGACCGGAAGAGATGATAATCACTTGGAGACAGGTTCGAACTATACGATGGGTGCATTAGGACATCCCATCCGAGCTCCCGTTGCTTCTGGCGAGTCATCAAAGATGGGTGAGGCCGAGCGTTGTTCTAGTGGAAAACAACACCAATCATATTGATCATTTCTGGCCGCTTCGGGTCAATCACCTGCTTCAAACGGTCAAGCTGCTCACAGTAGAGAACCGAGTTGAGGGTCTGGCCACAGTTGAGCAGCTCATAGTGGATGATTCCCTTCCAATCCCACCGAACACATAGCAAAACCTAGCTGGCCGTCAATCCGGGCTTGGCGATGGTTTGGGCCGGCTCACCGCGCTTCGACCACGACTTTTTTCGCTTTAAGTTGTCGTACGTGATTCACTTTTCATCACCAGTCACCATCTTCTCCAAAAATGGGTCGAGTTCGTTCCGTTTCAGCAGTTCATCGCAGGCGTTGATTCGGTCTAAAAGATTTTTTGCGTCAACTCGTGTGGCACCCATACATCCAGCTTTTTTTGGAATCCAATCTTCTGCAAATGGTTCCAAACGGTTTTATGGTCTATACCCAGTTCTTGGTCAATCGAGCGGGTGCTCACAGGCCGGTCTACCTGGATGATTTCAACGATTTTATCGGTTTCCACGACGATTGGCCTACCAGTACGGGGTGTAACTTCGACAGCCACTACACCAGAACGAAATCGATCCAACCAACGCTGTGCTGTGCGAATCGTTACATTATCGGGTCCATAAACTACACGAATTTATTCGGCCGCTTTCGTTGCAGTTTTACCTCGCAGACAGTAAAAACGTAAAATATGGCGAATTTCTTGCTTGGTGGACTCCATCTTTGACGCGCTATAACTTGAGACTGAAAAGGACAATCACAACACTATCAAAACGACACTTGTAGCACAGATTGTCGTCTTTAAATAGCCGTATAGTATGACCCGATAAGTACAACACAAGATATGTTCAAGTGTTGCCATATATTGACAATATACGACATTTCTTTTTCCCCAACCCAATGGTCCTGATTCTCGAATACACTACGAATACACTTCACGGTGGAAACGGAATGAAACGTATTCGCGATGACAACGGTACGGTGTCGACATCTGGATGCGAGATTAGTTTCCCACTAAATTTATCATTATAATATCAAATTATCTTCAGATGAATTTTTTGTATGAGATTATTATATCACATGAAGAAAACAAAGTTTGTTTCGTTTTCACCGTGAAGTGTATTCCAGAATCAGGCCCAATATATTTACTTCGGCCATTGAAACGATCAACGAATTTGTGTCTATTTTCGATCGATCGTCAGCTGTTTGAGCGATCGATTTGAAAATTGATCTACAAGCTATTGAGGGGGTATACATTCTGTCGAATATATATAACGAGCATTTGTGATCTTAAAGGAAATTTATTATTATCATCTAAATTTATATTCATGCCTCCAAAATAAGCCTCTTTTGAATCAATACGCTTTTTCCAACGAACAATCCAGTCATCGAAACAGTTTTTATAACTGTATTGAGGGATTGCCGCGAATTCGTTTTTATGTCTTCAATGCTACCAAAACGGGTTCCACGAAGCGGTAATCTGAGTTTCGGAAATAGGGAAACGACACACATGTACATGATATCAGAATTTTTAGCACTAGTCGTGCTACGACTTTTATCATACCCAAAACATCAATCCCAAGCATGACGAACGGTCTCGTGAGAGATATTTTATTCACGGGCTAGTTCTCTCGAACTTAACTGACGATTTTCGAGCATTATTCCCTTTATTTCATTGAAATTTTCGTCAGTTGAAAGGTTAATGGTCGTGCTTATCCTGGCGAATCTTTCGTCTATTCTCGGCCGTCTTTGAATGTCTTATACCATTCATACACTTTCGTGTTTTCGACATAGTTGAGTCATCTAATGTATTCTGCAAAATTTCCAACGTTTCTGTACAAGGAATTTTGTCTAAGATATGAAATTTCACACAATATCTTTGAACAACAGTTAACATGTTCTCAATGGCGCTGTAAATAAACTTAATGACAGATAGCGCTCAAAGTTGACATTAGGACCACTGACAGCCATACAAAATTCAACGAGGTCGATAAGAAGATCAATCAATGAACAGTTCTGCGATTGGACCCATGAACTTGCTCATAGTAAGAAAACGTGAATGTTTGAAAGTATTGATAACAAAAAACAAATTTTGGGCGGGACGAAGTTTGCCGGGTCAGCTAGTGTACTTTTCTTTTTGCTCACTTACCAGGAATATAATTCAAGTGAAATGAAACAGATTTCCTTCAAGTATATTCGTCTTGTTGGCAGCTCAAAAAAATTCCACTTTTTAGTTGTCACTCGTTAGTAAGATTGCTAATAATTTGTTAAAGAAGCAACTATTCGGGAAAACGTTGTGGAAATATTTCCATAACAAGTGATGTAACAACATAACAATAACAAGGATCAGATAATGGTGAGGAATCAAATGTCTCAAACAGTCGAGGAATAAAAACGAATGAAAATCGAACTAAAAAAAATAAATCCAAACAGTAACCAAATGCAAGAATGCCAGGACGCGATAGTCCTAATTTAATCCGAATTTCGAACTCTAGATATCATATCCACCTCTAACATCATAATAAAGCATTCGTTGGAATTCGCCCATCACCACCACCACCACCGTAGATTGTAAGATAGAATTTATTCGAATTCATCTCATACAGAGCAAACGTTGCTGAGCTGAGTTGTGTGGCTCTTTCAGGTCTAGAAATTCGAACGGCGGACGAGCGCAGGGTAGCGGTACTTACTGCAGCAACAGCGGTGGCGTTACATCGACACATCGGGATTTGGGATACACTGTTCAAGGCAAAGATTCCAATGCATACTCAATTTGTCTCTCTGGAAAGTCCCCTCTCGCTAACGCTACCACCACCGGCAGCAGCGACGGAAATAGTAGTCGCAGTGGAAAGCAATTCCGACCGCATCCTGTACCGTTCCATAAGCGACCATACCAGCAGCTACCGAACCCGTCGTTTTCGTCGTCCACCTACTCCTTCAACGTCTCCATCACCGGTGTTACCGGTGCGGACAGTCCCGACGATCTCGAATTTCCTCAAAGGTGCGTTTTAGACTCTTCACCGGCAACAAAAATGCAATGGGAACTTAGTTTAAAAACATCACCTAAATACACCCTCTTCTTGCTGCTTCTCATCCACAAAAGCTAGCTGTTGTCATTTTGCTAAATAAAATCGTTTTTTTATTTACTTTTATCGATGTATTGTTTTGATTGTAACTCATAAATCCGACATTTGTATCCTCGAAACGATCACACAGCATAGGAAATAAACCAGGTTTTCACTTTAACCCGGGTGTTTAACTTGTCCCCCAGAACAGTAACCCATTTCCTTTCTCGATCTAAGGGTTTTATTGTCATATAAAACAATTCAGACAATTCCTCCCCCAAACAAACGCTCGCAATACACGGTGAAGGCATATTTCGTCATGTTTTTAACAAGCGTTGAGGCACACATTGTACAAGGTGACGGGAATAATTTTTTTATATAAGATCGAACCACTTTAACGATGATCTTTTCTTGGTTATCTCCGTTAGTTTGGGTCTGGTATTGAACACAATTCTGCTTCTAACGCCTAACATTGTCAGGTTTCAACACGCAACTTGCATTTCACGAGCTTTCATCATATTACCTCTTTACAATCCAAACTTTTTATTAGGTGCTGCCACTCTACTATCATGCGAACTGCGCTTTTTTTTCTTTGTGTTTTTGCATGTCTACGGTTTATGTAAAAAAATCAACTGTTACTGTCTGGTTTGATTCGGTTTCGGTTTGATCGCATGTTGTTTTTTGATACTGTTTCCTCGTGTAGAGATTGATTTATGTCAGAAATTAAATAGCTTTATTGTATTATCGTTTTATTGTGGTAATGTAGTTTGCGCGTTGATTGTGCAGGTATGGCGACTTTTAATCACGTATGATAATGTAATAAAATGGGTTGATTTTTTTGCTATAATTCGTTGATCACCCCAACCATGACCGGGATGGTTTAAGATACCACATCTTCTCTTGAATCGTATATGTCATATAGTTATGAGCAGAGCTGCATTTTTTCATCAATGTCACTGACAACTGACGAGCCACGTTAGTCACATCCTACTGACAAAAATGTTGGTCAAATGGTGACTGACGGAGTACGATGCAACAATTTGCCTGTTACTGAGCTTCGTCAATACGTTTTGACCGACCAAGTAGGCGGTAAAATTGTCAGCATCGAATTGATGATTGTCGGAGACTGCATTTTATTCTCATCGAGCAAAGGTTCGATTTTCTTTCTGGTTGTTGTTCCCTGTATTTACTGGAGTAAATACTATGTGGAACACGCCATAACGTGTAAGAATGGTATTCAGGTAGCCCAACGTAAACAAATGCACCCTGGTAAACGTGTAAACTTCCATTACATCAAGTGTCATAGTATTTCCCGTCTTGACTATCATATGGCACTGACTTGCAACATGCTTTGGTCGTCAACACACTCTGACAAACTATTTAGTATCGAAAAGTGAGGAATTTGTTTTGCTGGTTTATATTTTGTTGTACGTCGTTTGGTGGTAATGTTGCAATGGTCGTCATAGTAGCCCAAATATATGCAGTGACAATGACAAATTGCAGCTCTGGTTATGAGCCAGCCTTTACAGGCTGTGGTTCCACATTCCATCTCATAATGAATAACCCGAAAAAATGCCCCTAGTGTCTGACAAGTGCAGGGGCTTATAATAACCATCGAAACAAAAAATTATTTTCCTGTCACAATCAATTGTCATTTGAATACAGATAGATGAATTGTGAAATTTGACGAGAGTCTTTCAAAGATGGTTTTTAACGATGACCTATACGATTCAGTATTTAAATTTTTTGAATTTAGGAATTTTCTTCGAACAAATACTTAAGACCTGCATTTCTTATTTACAGCTATTGTAGCATTCTGAATTGTGTCTCGTAGTAATAGTATCACATTTTCATTCAAATATATGAGGATCATTCATTTTTCTGTTTTTCTTCCATGTCATCGTAAAATTTAGAGCAATTATGTCGGCTTCGATTGTCCAAGGCTTAACATCATAAACGCCGGTATCGAACAGAACGCTCCTCAAAACTGGTTCACAAGAAATCGTTGAAAAAAATCGGAACGCAAAACCATAACGAGAGGTAATTGTGCACTGAACTCGTAAGGAAGGGGGTATACGTAAGAAAATGCTGTGACAGCCCCTAAGGAATCCAAGGGAATGCTGCTCCTTAAAACTGTTTCTGTCATTCATCAGCTGCCGTTTTTAATTAGGTGATGTCAAAGGTAATTTTTAGTAAAAAAATCGCTTCCAATTTACCATCATCACGTTTGAAATTTTTATCGATGTCAGCTGTATTTTGTGCAAAAAAATGGATATATTCGAGATAACAAAGCGCCATTTCTGGGAAGCTTTGCTTTTCGTGTTCCATTCGAAGAATTCTGCGGTGGTAGCCCTTTGAATGACAGTTGACACCTATGGTAAGATGGTTGTGTCCAGGGTTGCCATCTATAATTTTCAAAAATCAGGAAGAATTAAAAAAAAATGAGGAGAAATCAGGATAGTTCATATTGGGCTGTCCAGAAAGTTCGTGCCGATTTTTGGGAGAACAAAAGCATCATTTTTGAAGGCAGACATACATTTATTTAGTTTTTTATGCACAGTTGTTTTTTTTATCCCATTTATTTATTTTAGGCTCAATAGCATTTTAGCTGTAACAGAGCCAAATTTGAATCGTGTACATGTCACATGGTTATCATATCTATAATTCGTACATTACACAGTTGCCATACGCCACTACTCCTTCTATACCATTACATATGGTACATTTACACAGTAGCCATTTAGGCGTAAGAGTTTTCTATCTGTTCTTCCATTATCCAGTTAGACCAGGACAGCGGAGACAGTTGATTGATCATTGTTGAGTTGTTTATAGAACAGAAGCCCGATGTGTCTTGCAGAGCAGTTGTATGGATGAATCGATCTTATTTCGACCGTGGATCGATCTCCATCGCTGATGATTGTTGCGTGGACGTAGCTATTCTGTAACAACACAAAGATGATCAATGAGGGTCCTGAGTTTTGAACTCACGATCGATCGCTTACTAAGCGAACGTGCAACCAATGTGGCTACGGAGACCCCCTATGCACAGTTGCTGGAAGAGTAAATTTCGGATTTCTCCTGAGCGAATCCACCTTTGTTCGAGATGGAAAATGCTAAAAGCTGAAAGCATTTATTCAGCCGAAATTTAACTACCATTAATTACAATGATTACTTACATCTAGTTTAACCTCCAATTTTTCTCCTATCCAACAAATGTGTAATTGTAGATGTTCCTAGAACCTATCAATTCAGTAAGGCATAATGTAATCGAATTCATTTTTAAATTCAGTGCCACTTACGACTTCAAGAAATTGTTACGAAACTATAATAGCTGACTCAAAGCGCTCTAAGTTTTGATTTGTGATCCTCGAATATCTTCCAAGGGGAGAGTAAAGGAAATTTGGAAAATAGAAATTTTGTTTTCGATGCCAAATGATTTAAAAATGCATAAAACGTCGTGTTATCACAAAAAAAATTTTGACCGAAAATCGACTTTTTGGGACTTAGCCGGAGTGGCCAAAAATCAAAATTTTGAGTGCTTTGAGGCACCCCTAAATCATGTCCGATTGAGCTGAAATTTTGTCACAGGTAATTTTTTTGGACCAGTAAACAAAATGTACATGGTCGGGTCTTTAAATTCGATAATTATTTTTTTTCCATACCTTCATTGCAGGCTAAGCCCCAGAAGGTCGATTTTCGGCCAAATTTTTTTTTTTCGAGATGACGCCAGATCTTCCAAATTTCCTCCCTTGGCAAATTTTCGAGGATCAAAGAATCAAAACTTTGAGCGCTTTGAGGCACCCCTAAATCATAATCGAACGAGCTGAAACTTTGCACAGATCATTTTTTGGGTCGATAAACATAATGAACATGGTCGGTTTTTGAAATTCGATGATGAAATTTTTTCCATACATCCATTGCTACCCTAATTTACCGAATGGACAATTCACCCGAACGGAACGTTTACTAGAATGCGGCATTTACCCGAATGGAATGTTTACCCGAATGAAGGAAAAATTCCGACAGATCAGATTATGAGTTTTGTCGAATCTCCTGTTACGAAGCTACGAAGTAAAATGAAATTCACTACTCATTTACCCATTGTAATGCGTAAGGAAATGAACGCATGTACTTTTTTATATGAACGAACAAAAATCACTCGTTTCGAAATGCGGAATGCCACCCCAGGTTTGCTTGCGAGTAGTCGCCGCTTACGACGGCGCGACGACGGTAGACTCGGGTTGCGTCACCTCGGCGGCTTGAGGCCGCCTCGGTTCCTTATTATTTAGATTACAGTGATCTGAGAATAAGAATTGCACTTCAGTGCCATAATACGTATGTACCAAAATTGTCAGCTTTCTTTGAAGTAAGCGGGTTGCGTCATGCTTATGAATGTATAAATTTCATAATTCGTTATAAAAATGATTTTTTTCACTTTCATTATTTTTAAAAAGATTTTATTGAACGCCATTATTTCTCAAATTGTACCACCCATAAACGTACGAGACAAATATGATCTTTATATAACACTGATCACAAATAAATATACAAATACTTTCTAATAATAAAATTTGCGTAACAGTAGACTGCTTTGTCCATCTCTACTCCATGGTTTGGTTTCCTTATTCGTTGTCACATATTTTTTCGTGACGGACAAGGTGAGTCGATGCGTATTAAAAATTATTGTACATTTGCCGATAGCAAACACTCATTATAATCAGAGGATAGGAGATGACTGTTGAAACCATGTGAAACCATCATAGGTGCTCGCTACCAAACAAAACTTATGCGTCTCAGTTAAGCACTGCAATTGACGAGTTGTGTCCGAGACACGACCGCACAGTTAACGTAGGATTATTTCGAGATATCTGTTGCATGTTGGTTTTAAATATGATATTAGAAACATTCCAGCAAAAGGACAGTAACAGGGTGGCGCATAAGTCACGCAACCGATTTGCACAAAAAAAAAATCGTATAAAAATGTCTCACGATACAAAATCTGTATTCTCGAATGAAAAACGATACAAAGTCGACCACTGAACCACTTAGCAACCAACACGCTTGATAGTTACGGCGCGATAGTTTTTTTTCCTTCAGAGAGCGTTGCGTGACTTATGCGTCACCCTGTATTAAAACTAAGAAAGCAGCAGACATTCAGAATAGGGGTGAAGGTAAAATCAAGTAACGATCATAAAACAGATTGAAAATATATTATTAGGCTATCGGAAAGTTCGTACGAATTAGAAGATTCATTACAGACATCTAAAACCACCAATAATGAGCATCTGATGGAGTTTGATTAGGTAAATCGTTACGATGTATGTGTTCCACACAGTTTGACCGCGGTACACATGGTATGGAGTACATCTCCATCTGCTACACGTCTTTTAAACGACAAATAAGTGTGACGTTTCTGAAGCATATCGTGACGGGTGATGAGAAATGGATCATCTACAACAATCTTGAGTGAAAACAAATCTTTGGGGAAGCGAAATGAACCATCATTAGCTCTACCCCCAGAAGCGATCGACACCCAAACAATCTTTTTATAAGCTTTTACGAAATAACCAATCGATAATCTCTAGCATGTATTACTCACAGATACATGAATTTATGGCAGCGATCCAGCGGAATAGGTACTGAGAGTTTCATGTCAATCTCACAGGTTCAACAAAGGTCACTTGGTGGTCTGGGTATAGGCTCCTGAATTTTAATTAGCGCATTGGAAACCCTATAAAAACAATCTACCTGTGTATTGTGCATTCTAAATAAGATGGTTATAGTCGCATATCTGAAACCATAGCCACGAATTCCGTATGAAGTTTGCATTTTTGCATTACATGCTCTGCAATATGGCTTGAACACCTGTGTTGAAGAATAAAGGTGTAAGCATTTTACCTATTTACCCTTAAGATTTGATTCAGTTAGAATCTTGAATCCCAATTCATTTTATACCAGCGGACGAAGTAGGTGTATCTCGAATAATTTGCAGAGAAATATTTAGAAAACCTGTATCTTCCGACAGTGAAAATTTCATGTTGATCCGTTTCGTTTTGAAAAAGTAGTGCAGGATGGATGCCGAGAGAAGAAACCCACACCCACATAAATAATCCGGTGTATTCAGGTACTCTAATCACGAAATCGCTGAAGGTGGCTAAGTCGACAGTGTATGATGTACTGAAACGTCTTCATGAACGTGCAATTGTTGTTCCGATAGATCAGAGGACGCGTCTTAACGGAACATACGATCAGAAGCCAAGGTGAGACTAAGGTTTTCATCACAAACAAGACAATGGACTCGAAAATGTATAGGGAGAGTGCATGCAGAAATGTCCGGTGAAGTTTTGGTCAGATTTTGGTAAGCTGCCACTAAAGTCGAGGGGTGCTTCAGTGGTACTTCGTAACAATGGGATCGATTACATTGATAAAGGCTTCAATCCTCCCAATTCCCCCCAATCGAAAAATTTTGGGCAATTGTGAAGCGGGATTGCGGAATTGGTGCCAAACTTACTCGAGATGCTGCAGACATGAAGAAAATAAAATGGCCGTTGAGGTTGATCAACAGAGTCCAAACTTTGATGAAGGGTATCCGATGAAAAATACGAAAATTAGTCAACCTGTGAAGGAATAATATTTACAATATATTCTTTTAATTACAGTAAATTATCTATATTTTAATACAATAATTATAACGTTTCTTATACTTTAAACCAACCCTGAGATACAACTGGTTTTATGATTGCCGATTCTAAATGAATCTAGCTTTAATCAACATCATGAGAAAGGTTGGCTTCATCTTCTAGTTGAACTTTTCATCATTATTTACTTGCTTACTTCATCCAAACAGTAACACAAAAAGTTATATAAATTATGTTCTTCAGTTCTTCATTTTGAAAATGAAATGTACGTTATACTGAAGTTCCGTTGTACTTGGTTCAAAAAAAATAGAACCATTTTAAGGAAAACAAATTTAAAAAAAAAAGTAGTATAAAATTCCGGGTCTTTATAGTAGAGATGAAACGGATATCCGGTAGCCTATCCGGCCGGATACCGAATATTAGAAAATATAAATAAGTTCTTATTAACACAAGATAAACCATAATAAAATAGCTCATTAACATCATTCACACATGATTAAAAGTAATGTTTGATTATTGAAATGCCAGATTTGTTTTTCCAAATTCGAATTAACATAATTTCTAGCAAATCTTGTCAATTGAATATACTCCTCCACCAAATGTAAGAATCGTGATTGCGATCGATTCGAAATGTTTTCACATAACAGTCGATTTAGTTTGCAATGAAATATTTTCTCTGAACGCGGTACTGACTATTATTTTTGATTGCGATTTCGTTGAAACAGTCTAAAAAGATGCCATGGTCGTGTAAGGTTTCGTCTCTTTTGTCTTTAAACTAACTTTTAAATGGTTTGATATGGGTCCAGAGAGGTTGAATTAAGTAATGTGGATGTTTTTCCCAAGTAGTTGAAATGGTTTCTCAATAACAGTTCGGCTGAAAAGTTCATAAGGTTGACGTCTAGATGGCGCCTCTTGCAAAAATCTACTTGACTATCACGAAGCACCATCTTTTCAAAGGATACGTGTCAAAATTTGACAGCAATCGGTCGATTGGTTTGTTACAGCATTGAGAGTGAAGCAACTTTTGTTAACAATAACAAAAGTTCACAAGAAAAAAAAACAAAACAATGAAAACGATGGCAAAATTGCATGAATTGGGCTTCGAATTGCTTCCGTATCATTCGTATCCTTCAGATCTGGCCCCCAGCGACTATTTTCTGTTTGCAGACCTGAAGAGAATGCTCGCTGGCAAAAAAATTAAGACCGATGATGAAGTGATTACCGAAACTGAGGCCTATTTTGGAAAAACCGTAAGAGTTCAATTTCTGTTTTTATTTATATTATGACATGCGGTAGCTCTACTGAAGTACAGGGTGACTCAAAAGTCATTAAATCCTTTAAACATAAGGTGACTATCAATACGGTGTCGATAGTCAATATTTATACTACCAAACAAGCAGGTGACCACTTTACCCCCATGCTCTGCTCTGCAAGAAACATTGGGCTGCTGTTCTATTATAATAACTCAACCATATGCAATGGAATAGAAGGGAATACTCTTATGCCGAGAAATGGCAACTGTGTAATGTGCTAATTATAGATATAATAAATAAATAAAATTACAGCTAAAATACCAATGAGCATGAGGAGGCGATCTGGCGTAGTGGTAACATCCATGCCTCTCACGCTAAAGGTCACGAGTTCAATTCTCACTCCCGACATTCTTCCTAAAATGGAAGTAAAAGTGACGAACCAGCCAAATGAGTTGAAGATCACTATAATACAGATAAAAAAAAAAAAAAACCAATGAGCATAAAATAAACAAGTGAGACAAAAAAAAATCTAACCAATAAATCGACATATCTAGAATGATAATTTCCAATCTTTTTTTCTTCAGAAGCCATCATACGATTCATATTGTTTTGAAATGAATGGATTCATGATGGGCTGAATCAGTTATTACTTCAACAAAATAGGAAAACCATAACTACTAAAATAAAAAAAAAATGCATATGAATAATATGATACAAGTTATTTTTTTAATGAATTTCAATGTGTAAAGAATTTGTAGGTGACTAACTGCTGCATATAGAAAATAGTGATTTATTGTCATTGAAATGTTTTTAATAATCAGAGAGTTAGCATCTGGTGGTTATACTTTCTTTTCAAATTTTAGATTTCAGATTTTACAATTCACGGTTGTTACACAAAACTAAGAGACTCGTACATAACAATAGTATATAGAATTACAGAAAAACGTCTTGAAAGCAAATCGTTACGTGTCTGCGAACGTTCGTGAGCTCAACATTCAGGACTCTTGATTGACCATGTTTGTGTGTGTTATTCTAGAATAACTACGTCCACACAACAAGCACGAGGAAATCCTACCATTCTCCGTCCATACACGCTCTACTCTGCTGTTTGCAACAAGAAATATTGCACTAGTTGTGCTACTAATAACCCAAAAATGAAATATCAACTTTCCCACTGTACGGTCCAACTGTTTTAGCTACGATGAACAGACGATATTGTGCATTTTACAATATGTGTTGAAAAGATAAACAAGTGCACGATCAAACCCTATAGCTGAACATGTTTAAGGAACCTATATTCAATAAATGAACGGGATAGGAATGACAATAGAAAATTATTTTCGCTAGTTCAGAATGAATGACTTAGGGTGCCACAAGAGCTTTTGAAGCCCATTGTTTCTATGTTGATCTAGTTCAACAATTTCGCATGTTAATAATTTATGGTTCTGCATATATTTTTAATTGTATTCGTTAATTTATATTCGTATTCTAACATTCATGCATTCTTATAACACATCTGTAAAATGTCGCTTTTTGAAGAATAAAATACGATAGTCGCATTTAAGGCATTTAATTCGCTCAGCCTTGTCAAACAAACAAACGCCATTTGATCACAATTACCATGCTTTGTTCTCTCTAGATTAAACCAAAACTGTGGCGCAGCTGGCGGAAGCACGCCGTACGGAGGACCGCCTTCCTACTGTCGGAATCCTCTCTCGATAGGTGACTCCCATCCGCTGCCATCGGAGGGCTCTCCCGCGAGTGCGGCACCTTCACCGATGCAACCTTCCTCAGTATCTCAGCCGACGTCGGTTCCCTCGGGCGATCAGGTAAAGTGTATCATTCATTGTCTCCTCTTTTAGCAAAACTAATATTCTGTTTATTATATATTCCAGCTCATAACCATGTCACCACATCCACCCGCATCGAATAATCCGCGCAGTGTGCAACCCGGCACGCCCTGCTTGGACCATCTGGATAAGAACACACCGGCGCCGACACCGACGGATCAGCATGACAGCAAAAGTATAACCGCTTCACCGTACCACACGCCATCGCACACGGGCGGGGTTATGAGCGTGGAAGCACCCTCCTCGCAGCAGCCCCAACAACAGCAGACGACTCCACAGCAACAACAGCAGCAACAGCTCACTCAGCAACAACAAATGCAGCATCAACAACAACCATCACAACAACAACAACAGCAACAGCAATTGGTGGGAGCCAACTTGAGCAGCACGAGCAGTGACAGTAGCGGAGGAACCACCAACAGTAGTCCCGGCAATAACAACCTGCCGCCCAGCCACGGAATGATGATGGGAATCAAGATCAAATCCGAGGGAGGGTTGGGGATCACGGCGGAAGGGGGAAGTATGCTGGGCTCAGGCCCTTGCATATACAGCAGTCTCAATCCGGTAGCCGTTCAAAATCAGATCAGCAAGAAGGAAGCGATGCTGCAGATACTGCAGTCACTCAAGCGGCCTTCGTTGTCCTCGAGGGACTACGAGAGCATGATGACGGAGGACAGTCCGTGTACGTCGCATCTGCTGTACGACTACTCGGCGATAGACGCCTGGATGAACCATCCGGTGAAGAAGCATAAACCAAATGAAGATTCCAAGCTGGCGCAACAAATACGACAGTTGGATCTGTACTCGGATCAGAAGCATTCGACGGACAAGTATTTGCCGTCGGTGCAAAACGTGGCACCCGATGGGACAGCGACGAGATCAATGGGACCAGGCGTTGGTGGGATCAAGCAAGACCCTCAAGATCCACTCGCCTTGCCAGAGGATGTTAACTCTGGATCGGGAGAGTCGAGGCTACTCAGTGAAAGTCAAATAAAGACAGAGGTAGGATGTGAGGCAAGAGAGGGGGACGGTCAAATGCTTGGGGCCCATGAAATAAAGAAAGAGAAGGAGGACAAAGACGACAGCTTGTTCACGGAACAGGGTCTTCAACCGGCGCTCGACGATTTGGATCAGTTGTTCGATGATAGTAATAACTATCACGATGACACGGACATGCATGCAAACACAAGTCCTGCGTCCACCAAGAGCGGCGGGGTCTGTATGGAAACGATCAAGATGTTTCCTGGGTCGGGAAATATCGTGAACTCCGGAATACTTAGTCCAAAGGAGCTGTCCCAAATGTTTCCCACTCCACCAAGTTTGGAACATCATCCAAATTCGAGTCCCGGTGGGGGAGGGTGCCTTTCCGATGGGATGGTGATTGATACCATGGTAGAAACGACAGCGATTCCAATTCTTGGCAGTCCGCAGGAGGAACCAATCGATGATTGGTCGTACGTGTTTCTTCCGCCTCCCATTTGTAAGTATGTGGGATCTTCAAAGTATGCTCCCTTGCAGCAACTTCCAAGCCAACTTATACAGCCTCAAATCACGCTTCCCCTTAACTGCGTTTACAAATCGAGTTCGCAGCTACGGAAGGAGAAGCAGGAACGGGAGAAGCTCATAAAGATGCGAGAAGCTCAGGACCAACAAGAAGCCGCCCAACAGCAGCAGCAGCAGCAGCAACAAACTCAGTCGGAAAACATTGCACCAAATGTTGGAGCCGTCAGCACTAAGATTATAAAGCAGGAAACTCCATTGACTGTGCCACAGCCTCTGAGCACACCCAATTCGCTCAATTTGAATGGGCCTGGACATCCCTACTCAAATTCACCGTCCCAAGGTGGTCAATCACAGCCCCTTTCAAGGCCACCTTCAGTCAACTCCTTACCGGGTGGAATGATGGGTTCCGGTGGAAACATGATGAGCCCATCTCCCATGAATAATGGGCTGATGAATAATAGCATGTTCCATCCGGGCATGGGCATAAACGTCCCGTTGCGGCAGGGGATGTCACCTATATCGCCGGCTACACCAGGCGGAGGTAGCGCTACCGGAGGCAACCCCATGCGGGTTCCCACGCCGCAAACCTCCTGCCCTCTACCATATCCATCACCCATCGGTGCCATCAACAACATTGGCAGTCCGAATCCGCTGAACCAAATGAATTTCCGAAGGACGCCAATTCTTCCGCCGCCTCCGTACGATGTTGCCATTGCGTCCCCGGCTACCTCCACTACCTCATCCTATCACAACAAACAGTACGGAATAGAGGATGGCCCACAGACGCCCTCCGCCGGAGGCCCCGGTGGCGGGCCAACGCAGCGAATACCGATCGAAACGAACGCCCTGCTGGTCAATGTTCTGCTGTATGACACCTCGCTCAATATCTTCCGGGATCACAACTTCAACAGCTGTACGCTGTGCGTGTGTAACGCTGGACCAAAATGTGTGGGTAACATCCGGGGAGCAGACTCCGGCCTTTATTTGGCGCTTCCAGGAACCAGTTTCCTCAGCAGCGGGAAGAGCTGCGCAGCGAGTGGTAGCAGCAGTGAGCGGGAGGCAAAGTCAACACCGTCCTCCGTGTCGCAGTTCAACGGGAACAATCACAACAACAACGGTGCCTTTGGTATGATGGACTCACCTGCGGCTGCGACGAATAGTGGGGCTTCGGGTGGAGCCAACCTAGGGGTGGTATCCATCAACACGAACAACCTCCAGAATGGGTACCTGGATGAGGACCCGGTCAAATGTACGTGCGGTTTCAGCGCTCTAGTGAACAGACGGTTAGCGCACCGAGCGGGTCTTTTCTACGAGGATGAGCTGGAGATCACCGGAATGGCCGAGGATCCAGCACTGCACAAGAAAAACTCGCTGCTCGGATTCCTTCTCGGGAAAGGTGATTATAGTAGTGGTATCAACTGTGATAATTCGCCCCTGCCACTCAGGATCATGGATCTGCTGCGGGAGCATTGTGCGGTCATACAGAGTTCTAGCAACTCAATACACAGAGCGGTCGCTCGGTTCCGAAGTGCAATGACGGCCAAGAGTTTAACGAACGTGACCGTACACATGCTGGAGTATAGCGACGCAAACGACGTGATCAGTCTGGCGCTGGAACAGAGTAGGTTGCAGGCTGTTACGGAAAACCGATTGGAATACTTACCACTAGTCAAATCAGGTCTACTCCGAGGTGTGATGAATGTCCACAAGTGGCCATACCTGCGAGCGGGAGGACCCCGAAGTAATCAAGATATTATCCGAATCATGAAATCGATGCAACCTCTGCTTCAGGATGCATTCCACAAAAAATGCACCACCCGACTTTGGGATGCTCCTTACACGATACAGGGGCCCCTCACCTGGCGACAGTTCCATCGGCTGGCCGGTCGAGGCACCGGTGGGCAGTGTGAACCTCAACCAGTTCCATCGCTGGTCGTCGGCTACGAAAAGGACTGGCTCTCGCTGTCACCGTACTCGATCCAGTACTGGGACAAACTACTTCTCGAACCGTACTCTTACCCCCGGGACATCGCCTATGTGGTCGTGCTTCCGGACAACGACTATGTCGTCTCCAAGGTGAAAACCTACTTCAAAGAACTCAGTACAACGTACGAAATGTGCAAACTCGGCCGACACAATCCCATCAAGGGATGGGACGGCATCCTGCGGGTGGGTTCCAATCGAGTCCTCAAGGAGACTCAAAATTCCAGCATAGATGAATGGTTCACCAGTCTTGGCGACACCCGGCTCAGTGAGTTGCTCAGGCTGTACGCACAGACCTGCCAGCAGCAGCTGGCGCCGTATCTATCGAAAGTGCCCTCCGATAAGAGCCTGCTGGACCCACCGGAGAACCACAATGTGTCCGCATCCTCCCATGCGGCCGCTCTGGCTCTTGCGCAAGCAAGTTCAACACCCAACCGGGAAGCGCCCGGTCAAAGCCCGATGCCACCGCCACCACCGAGCACCCCGGATCCAAATCAACCAGGTGACAAGGCACCCAGCACACCAAAGTCCGAGAATGGTAAGTGCTATGGGAGGCGGTATTAGCATGCTGTTTAACACATTAAATTTTCTTTCACATAGACACGGAGAATCGTGACAGCCTGAACACATCTGCCACGAGTACGGCCGATAGGATGCAGCACGATGACGATGGCAAAGAACCACCCCATATAGTGCTCTACATGGTGGAACCATTCACGTGTGGCACGGATTCGCCTGAAATCGAGAGGTTGGCGTGTCTGTCGCTGTTGCGGTGTTATTCCAACATTCTCAGTACGGTGCCGGATTCGATTCGTAGCAACATCAGTGTGCAGGTAGGATTTCTATGTTGTTTTTTCTGATGTTTAGGGGTCTCGACTAGGGTCACTTTCACTGAAAAATCGTTGACCCAACAATAAACCTGATGTACTTAAAGTAGCACCTTATTCTCGCTGATTGATTTTTTGCTTTTTTTTAACGACGGTAAATTGAACCCCGGTTTCCTGCGTTACAGGTGGGGATACTGACCACAATACTATCGAGGATTAAAAAAAAGTGATGTGCAGTTGGAATATACACAGCTTTTTAAAATAAAATATTTGAATGAATTTTTTTTTCTTATTAAATATGTACTCTATGTGATATGACTAGCAAACATACTTTTGCATGTGGTGAAAAAATCCTATACAAAAATTGTGTCTGAAAATGACTTTATATTTTAATGATGTGTTTTGTTGGAAAGATCAAGATTTTTTTATGATCATGGTTAAGTAAGATTCAGGTTCAGTTTCAGGTTGAATGAACACGGCATTGAGTGAGGTTCAAAACTTCGCAGTTATTTACACTTTGAATATCATGGGTAATCGCACACATTGAAACTCATCACAATCGATTTGAATATCGTTCCTGACAGTGAGCATAAGTTTTAATCAAAATATTTTTTAAAAAATAGACTTTTTATTGATGTTATTTGATCTGAGACGAACCAGCCCAGGAGGCTGAAAGTCTCAAAAAAAAAAAGAAAAAAAAATATGTTATTTGATTACTTAAGCACGTAGTGCTGTTTACTCCCCAGGGAAAAAATAAATTAGATTGTGTTCAGGACACGATGTAGGACTACGGACAGGGTTGACAGGGTTACCACATCCAATTCTGTCAATTTTTTCTGAAAAAAATCGGAAAAAAACGAAAAAAATGAAAAGGTTCGTTTTTATTTTGAATTTATTTTTCTTATTTATGTGTTGTTAAAGTCGTATCAATACAATAAAATAAATTATAAAAACGTTTTCTCATAATCCTCTAAATTTTGTTATGTTTATACATGGTTTTGTTGAACTTTGCCTTCAAATTTATCGTCAATTACATTCTTGACGCTCTTCCTTGAACCGATCCATAGTCCTTTGCTCTCAAAATTAAGTTCATCATTGTGGGAACCAACCGATTTCTGAACTTTATTTTTTTGGTATTGTAAAGCGAAAATATTCTCTACAATACCTTGTATTTCTACAGATTTTCTAAACTTACCAGAATATCACCAGGAATCTGTAGCTACGCTTTAATTTATTTTTTGTCTTCGCATTGCGACTGTCAGGTGTGTTTAAGATTTTTCCCAACTTTCGTTATTTGCAATCGGAGATAGGCTTCGATGTCTAAACATTTCGTTGCACTCATCGCATATGGTGCGATGAGTTGATCTATGCTGCCTGCTTATCGTTTGTTTATGTTTTTCTCCTTTCCGGTAGGTTGTCGCTAGCCGGGGAAGTTCATTATATTTTGCTTATTTAAGATGAAGCGCGGTCTAATCACTCGCTCTATGGGCCCTATTCCAGAAAACGAGACGAGTAGACGAGCGCTCGTCTCGTTCGTTTTCATATTCCTGAAGCCGAGCTCGACTAGAAAAAAACAAGTAGCTCGTCTGACTCGACGACCGTTTGGCCGCGCTCGCCGATGAATCAGTCGAATCGTCTAGTGAGTTTGATGTGTTTGTTCACCTTGTTGATTGAAAGCATCGGTATTCTTCTGCTCCGCCTTTACCTTCAAAAATTGTTTCACGGCTAAACTAGTATTGCATAAGCAATGTATGTTTTCAACTGTAACCATCAAATTCAATTCAGTAATTGCAAGATTTTACAGATTTTCAAATGGGCCTCTTCTAAACAACACAACCAAATGTAAACATTGAACTCATATCCAGGGATGCTAGATGACTGTTCTGAACATACTAACAGGGTCTTCACATATTGAACGAAAATGAGTAATTCAAAACAACTACCTTATTGGAAATGCTTATATATAGAGATAAAACATTTCCTGATAAATCGTTGATTAGGTGAACAAACAATAAATTTAGTAAATTTAATAACAAAACGTCTGAGTGATGAAACCATATGGTCGAAGAAAAATATCAATGAAACCAAAATATATATGAAACTTATTCCTTTTTGTGATTTTTTTTCAATATTTTGGCACTGAGAAAAGAGTATCGATTGATCAATTTTAAAACTGTTTGATGCTTTTCTCAAAAAAAGTCTTCTCATCTGACATCACTGGTCATACCGAGAAAAACTGACTGAAGTCTCTCCAGTCTACCAAATAAAACATTTCAATGAAACTCGTGTACTGGAATGGGATATTTTGCTCGTCTCGACAGTGACTGAAGCCGAGACGAGACGTATTGCTCGTCTCGTTTTCTGGAATAGGGCCCTATATCTTTGCAATGAATCACGCTCTAAAATCCTGATCCGTGCGATGACACACAGATTTTACAGATTTTTAAAATTACTTTTCAATATTAGTTATGGCTTAATAGTGAGATTTTTTTTTTCATTTCCGATGTAGTTTTTGCGCAATCTCGCATCTTTTGTTTGTTTGCTCATCATTTGTTCTATCGCAAATTTGTGATGTTCATTAAAATTCATCAGAAAACATAACACATGACAGAAGACATGAAGGTTTCACTATAGAGGAGAAATTTGCTGCACAACAACGCAGTTGAGAGTATTTTTTTATCATTATCTACTTATTCGCGGTGGATGATTATCATTTTCATCGTCAAATCGTTTCGTTACAGATATGGTTGGACTCAGAAGTTGAATACAGTAAGACGGATAGATTTTTTTTGACCAAAAAGACAAATTTCATTGTTGCAGCCCTGATAAGTAGTAGAGTGAAATTTTTTAGTTCCTTCATCGCTAGTCTTGAAAATGCCAATTTAATCCTTTTAGTACCGAACGACAATATATCGATGGTGCACTTTTTAAAATTACCAACGACGATATATCGTTGCGCCTCCTTTGGGGCCTTATTGTAGTCATCACAAGAGGTCTATGTTTCAAAACAACTTTATAAAATGTTGAAATAGATCATATTCGAATAGAGGCGAATGAACTGCAAAGTTTAAAGCCTCTTAAAAACAAAGAAAGAAGAAGAAGATCATATTCGATGCAACACAAGTGAAGAAATGGTTATTAGATTGACATTTTTGTTCTATTTTAGGCTGATTAGTGCCACGGGTCTGTATATGTTAAGACGCGTCCACATTACGCCAATCGGCATCGGTAATCGGCCTTATGTGCCCGGTGAAACCGAATAAGTGTGGACATGCCGTCCGGACTTGCAGATGTGCCGAAACCCGATTCGAATTATGCCGAACCCAACCCGAAACAAGTCGGTCCGGATCAAAGAAAATCGAACCGAAACAAAACAAAGTTGTTATGTCTTATGTTCATGTTATTCTTATGATTTTCCTCCCTTTATTCCGAATATGCTGCTTTTTATATTTTGTAAATATCACACACCTCTGCAAATTCGCCGATTCGGCCCGGTATTCTTCGCTCATATTTTCGCCGGTACTAAAAAGGGTTAAGGAAATCGAATTCTATCTAAAGATTTCAAAAGAGGCTATTTGATACGCTTTGAAAAAAAAAACTGCTGAACTCGCTGATCTAGTGACTTCAGGATGGAGAGTGCAGTAAATATGCGCTACCGATGTCTGATGTACGTCCGGTACTGCTAGAGATAAATGCGGGTGAAACAGTTAACTAGTTCTGGCTTGTTCACGTGAGAATGAAGAGCGAATAATAATGATGGTATCATTCATTCATCTTCAAATGAAGAGAGAATTAAAATGCGCTTTGTATACTTGATATGCGCCCGCTGATGAATGTGAAGTAGAGTACCAATGAATGTATAGGAAAAAGTGACCATCGAATCTTCTAACGGGACATTTTCATTGGCACTCTAGTGTGAAGCTGTTGAATGAAAATTGTGCTTCTCCAAACATCTCTAACAAAATTTAGAGAATTTGCGATTCGATCGGTATGTAATTCATTGAAATTCGTTCGTAGCAAAAACTTTGAGACTATTTCATAAAAACGTGACATGATTTCTGATTCGGCACTATTATTGAAAGACGTAGTTTTACGCCAAAAAGACTGGGTAACGCAGTTCTAAGTACAATACTTTCCAATCCTTGATGAACGTCAGCAATGCTTTGTGTAAACAGCGGTTGACTGTGTGAGTTTATAAGTGATCCTAACCCAACAAAAGTTGTTCGCGCTCGAAGCCTATCCAAATGATTTTTTTTTTGGAAAAAAAAGTCCCATGGCAGAACCCTTAGAGAAACACAAAACGGTCAATTCTGAGAGGTACACAAACATTTATTTTCCAGAAGTCTTCGGCCAAATAAAGCAACTCAAGTCGAAAAATCATTCTTCACATTCTTCCAAATTACTTATTTTTGTTCTTTTGTAGAATAAAACGCGTGGCCAACGATTTTAGATGCGAGAAGAAACGGTTCATGCATGTAAAACATATGATTTGGTGGTACCACTTTCGGAGTCATAATAAATGGTTTGAGCGATTGCAAAAATGTATTGATCATCGTGGATAATATTTTGATATTTTATTTTAAAGCCATTTTAACTGATAAATGCGAACCTTACGGAGCAGCCTTCGCATCATAAGATATTTTATGAAAATAATTTCGAAAGCGATAATACTGAAAGAATGTATATGTATAGCCACTACTATTTGTACATTTTTTTTGTGAATAGTCAAAGAAAAATTCGTGGCAGTGAATGGCACATAGAATAATTGTATTATTCAATTGCACAACAATTGAACAATTATTAATCACCCTTCATATTCTCCCACTACAGCTCATCTCTCTGGAGAACATTCTAGAACTGGGACGCAGTCGCAATCGATTGCGGCTGAGCGACCATATGCGCTGCCAGGCGCTGAATATTTTCTCCCAAAGTCGGCGCTACATGCAGCATATGAACAACGTGAAGAGCCTCACCGGCTTCGGGACGGCTGCCAACGCGGAACAGTTTATGAAGAACAAGGATGAGAAGAACCGGGCTCCGTACAAACTGTACACCCCTCCGTACGTGCTGGCCAAGTTGTGCGAGAAGAAAGAGAACTCAGAATCGTTCGGACAAACGAGCATCAAGCAGCAGTGTTCGATCATGTACTGCAGTTACTGCTTGAGCGAAGACCAGAGCTGGTTGCTGGCGGTGGCAACGGACGATCGGGGGGAGTTCCTGGAAACCGTAACGATAAATATTGACATTCCCAACCGGATACGAAGGAAACGGGCATCCGCCCGAAGGCTGGGTCTCCAGAAGTTGATGGATTTCATTTTGGGCCTAATATCGCAGACAGTTCACCCGTGGCGTATCGTGATTGGACGAATCGGCCGCATAGGACATGGCGAGCTGAAGGGCTGGAGTTGGCTGCTCAGCAAACAGAATCTCCAGAAGGCGTCGAAACACTTGAAGGATCTGTGTGAGCAGTGCTCGCTGATGCATCCGGTGTCCGTGCCGAGCATTTTGAGTGCTTGTTTGGTTACGCTGGAGCCGGATTCGGAGCTGAGGGTGATGCCGGATCAGTTCACCCCGGATGAGCGATTCAGTCAGCTGTCGATGCAGTCACCGCTGACTACTCCGCAGGACGTGACGTGTACCCATATTTTGGTGTTTCCTACCAGTGCGAGAACGCAAGTAAGTTTGTCGGGATTCGATGGTGGATGTCTGGTTCGATTAATATTGTTTTCTTCCCTTTCGTGTTTCAGTCTGCTCAATCACAATTTGTGGCGGAACACATCAACGACGAGTTGGAGCTAACGCTTGGAGACGGTAATCTGGATGATTTGGGACTCGGCGAAGATTGCGACGAGGATGGTATCAACGGCCTGGGAGATCTGTTCGATAATTGGGGTAAGAAAAGCTAGACTGAGTGTCATATTTAACTCAAAAATAATGTGTTCCACCCTCATTTTGTATAGATGATTTGCCGATGCCGCAACAAATGCAGCAGGATTCAAGACAGGGAAGTCCAATACAGTTCGAGGGTCAGCGGCAAAGCCCGGGCGACAGTGGATCGAATTGTGCTCAGAATCTCAATGGCTATACCACACAGGAAGCGGAAGATGTAAGTGAAACAATCATGATGTTTAGATTATTCAGAAATGGGACACTCGCTCTTAGGGCGATTGCGGCTCATCCGGGAGTATTAAAATGTTATTTTAATTTTTGTTCTTGGATTCTATAGGGTAATCCAGAGTAACTGTTTTTAAAACTGTCTTGTTTCAAATGGGTAAATAGAATTCACATTTAAATGGTTTTATTTCAATGTGTATTGGAACATGTTTATATTAAAAATTCACTCGTTTGTGCTTTTGGGAAGTCATGGACGCCAAAAGGGAACTGTTCATAAAATTGTTTTTGAAAGATAAGCTGCCATGGGATATCTTCCAGAAATTGGTGCGCGGAGAGAACAGGAGATTGTTCTTTCACACCATGAAACGGTCCAAAGAGACCAGTTGATGTTCGACCAAAACCTGTATTTGAGACCATCATGCGGTGAAAATGGTTAAACAGGTAATTCGTCGAAATCCTGATCAATCTGGATGTGATGACCAGGTCACTAAAATTGTCTCAGTCATCCATTCAATATATTTTGAGGTCCAAGGATCTTGAACTTACAGCGTACAGGAAATAACGTCTCCACTGTCTCATTGACAAGCAGAAGATAGCAAGAGTTCAAAGATAACTTTCTCAAGCGTCACGCGGGCTGAGATCTGATTTTCAGATGAGAAAATGTTTTTGCTGCAAGTAGAATATACCTCGAGTGTATGCAGCAAAGCATCCAGAGAATCCATGCGTTAATCTAGCCATTCAATGGTTCCAAAATGTATTTCGAATGATGTTTTTAAGATAATTTTCTGAATGCTGTAAATTACCGCTCCTGTTCATTGAACTCATTTTTAAAATCAACACGAGGTTCTATGTTAACATAGTCTTGACAATGACCCATATACCCTCCCTGGCCAAACAATACTACAAGAATCAACCAGTGCTCGGCAATGTTATATTCAATTGAGGATAGTCAGGGGCATATGAAGAAATTCGCTTTCTCATGTATGCATGTATCGATGTTTGATTTCAACCTGGTTTTACATATACTACAGTTTGGCATTGAGCATCGTTTACGAACTTAGGGGAGTATCAAAGATAATGATTGATTTTCAGGTTAAAACTGCAGCGGCCGTACGTATTTTTCTCTGGGTTTGGATCGATTAATCGTCATAAATTATTCGTTCGCTTCGATTATTGGTTGTGCAGTATTCGTTCGATTAATAATCGATCGCTGCCATACAAATGAAACACAAATGGGTAAATTCGAGAATTAATCAAGCAAATGAAACCAAATTTGGCATGTAAAAGTTTTAGGGTGCAATAAATGCTTTTTACGATGGTTAGATACTCCTCCCCCTTCTCTTAGGAGGGGCTGCCATACAAATGAAACACAAATTTCTGCATTACTCGAGAATTAATCAAGCAAATGAAACGAGATTCGGCATATGTGATTCTATGGTGGTTAGATACTCCCCTCTCTTAAGGTGGTCTGCCATACAAATGATACACGCATTTCTACATTACTCGAGATCTAATCAAGCAGATTGAGCCATATTTGGCATGTGGAGGTTTTAGGCACGAAACGTTTCTATAGTGGATCGACACACCTACATGGAGGGCATGGGCATGGGAGCTGCCATACAAATGAAACACAAAATTCTGCATAACTCGAGAACTAATTAAGCTAATGGAGCCAAATTTGGGATGTGAGGATTTTTGGGTGCGAGAAATGTTTCTATGACGGTATGACAGCCGTTCCTCCACTGGGAAGGAGAGGGGGTCCCATAAAGATAATGCACATATTTCAACCAAACATGACAATTGAAAATTTTCGGAAAACTCTGAAGGAAAATGGGAAAATTCGAAAAATTAAATTCGCATGCGTTCTACAATTACATATTGACAAGCGTTGTTAGTCCATTTGATGTTTGCGGATGAAATTGATCTTCGTTCGAAAGTGGAAGTGGATTTTAATGTGATAAAACGCACTCCTATATCGTCTTCTATCTATATAAATAAAAATGGATCGCCGAATGTGTTGATAAGAGCAAAATACGAGAAAGGAATTGTCCTAGGACTGTCTTCATTCTATTATATTTTCTGTACCAAACATTTACTCCATGTAACGGAGAAACATGTTATTTGCAAGTGGATGAAAAATCTTGCGCGAGAATTGTGTCCGAAAATAATCTGATATTATAATGTCGAGTTTTGGTAGAAGTACTGAAATTTTATAGTAAAAAATCATTTTGAAGGGTAGATTAGAAGATCAATCAATGAACAATTCTGCGATTGGATCCATGAACGTGCGCTTAGTAAGAAAACGTGGGTGTGATAACTAAAAATAAGTTTTGGGCGGGACGAAGCTTGCTGGGTCAGCTAGTGCTTTTATAATAAGAGAGAGAGAGTCAATTTCATTTCTAAATGATCTTATGTATACTAATTGAACCCATTTCGAGTAATAATGATATACATTTCCATTTTCCAGGTGGGTTCCTTGGCGCAGCAGCCGATGGCCATCGGGTACCTGGTGTCCACCGCGCCGACGGGTCGAATGCCGGCGTGGTTCTGGTCTTCCTGCCCCCATCTGGAGAACGTCTGCCCGGTGTTTCTGCGGATAGCGTTGCACCTGAACAGCTTCCAGATCCTGCAGAATAACGACGATCCCATGACGCAGTCCCAGTCCACTACCGAGCATCCGCTAGATTCGAACATGACTGCGGATGTGCTGCGTTTCGTGCTCGAAGGATACAACGTCCTTTCCTGGCTCGCGATGGACTCCAACACGCACGACCGGCTGTCCTGTTTGCCCATTCACGTGCAAGTACTGATGCAGTTGTACCATATGACCGCTGCGTTGGCTTAAACGGCAGGCAAGGCAGGCGTGCGTCGTATATTCGGGAAGATGGTTCCCGCTGTCTGTGATATTAGTTAAAGGAAAAGAATAAAACAAACAAACACACACACACACGAACAAAAATACGTCAAGGTTGATGAGAGATAGCAACATTCGTTAAAAAAAAGTAGTGAGAGCGAAAAAATGATGGTTCAAAGTTTATTGCAAAATGTGACATTGCATGAGAATCACAACATACACACAGTTTTATTTTATCGGTCGACCAAGTTTGATACCACTCAAATACTTACAATTTATTGTGTTTTTAAATCGGTAATAAGATGTATTTACGATAAAACAAATGATGATCGAAAGTTTATAGCATATAGGAAACAATTCACAGGATTAAGTGTAAAAGTATTTTCCTTGGCGTCAGGCCAAGGGCAAACAACATCAACAACAAAAATCGAATTCATCCGATATTTTAGGAAACTATGTTTGTGTAATTATTAGGTGGTCAAGACGGACGAGATCTGGTTTTAAACCATAAGTTGTTAATTTATAGTTAATATAATATGTTGGGTTGAGATAGAACCAGCAGTGTTTAGCAGTCAATATTCCTCAAAAAAAAAATTAAACCAGGATTTTAATGACGCCAAAAAAAAGAAACTGTTGAAATTTATCAAGTAGGGAAATTTTCAAGTCACAACACACACACATACACATCTAGTTCAGTAACCGAGATCGAGCAGCACTAATCGGTTGATAACAAAAATAATTGCGTTTTTCTCTGTTCAACAGAGAAAAATATCAAAGGTAGCAAAAAAGGAGATTAGAGTCTAGCAAAATAGGGATCACTGCAATTTTTGTGTGTTGGTAGAGAAACGCTTGTGTAAATATTATACCAAGAAGTCAATTTGCAGCAAAGTCAGCCAATCTATATTATGTATCTATTGTTTGCTAACGACAAAAGGTCCAACTCCAATGCTGAAAGATTCGAGGAGGACATATTATCTGATATGTTTGGATTAGGTTAGGTCTAAATAGTGTATAGGGACAAATGAGTAGCTAAAGAAAAATCAAGTAATCTATATGTAGGATTTAACGTGCGGCAGTTATTCACTCGTGAATAGCTTAAATTGATATATTTGTATTTGGATGAATCTGATGGATGTCTTCACATAGAGAAAGAGAAAATAATTCTCATTTCCACAACAAAATCAGATCAATGTAAATATATTTTGGATCGAAAGCATTATTTTATAAAAAAAAAAGAGAAAAAAAATCATTGAGAAGATTTTGTTTTGTCTCTCGAACCGAACCCAGCAGCAGCAAGACAGGGAGACCAAATATTCATGCTCATGTAGATATAACACAATTAACTATAACCAGGACTAACAAAATGTTGAGCCCCCATACTCATCGTATTGTTTCCAAGAGGCATTCTAAATATATTTGACCAGATTACAAAGAAGCAAACCAGCCGCGAAGGTGGTGACAAAGTATTCTAATCAAAGATAATTGTGTGAAAGGTGAGTTAATAATTGAATTAGTAGTGAGGGACAAAAGAGAAAACTTTATTAGCGAGTATTAAACAAGAGAGATTTTTCTGCGAAAAGTGAAAATAACAGGAAACCATGAAAATCAAACTAAATTAGTGTAAATGAAGCAACAGAATCATCATATTATCGATAAGCGAAGGGACAGGAAAGAATCACATATTTACTTGTTGATGGGCGTAAGTCTCTTGCCTGTGTTACCAAGCCAGAGTAAGAGAGGCAGGAAATGATGGGATGAAGAGAGAGAGAGAGAGAGAGATAGAGATAATTGGGTCTACTGTTAGATGCGCTTCCTGATCGTTTGTTAGTCTCAATACCAACCGGATGCCCTTTGGTAATAGGCAACGTAGATTCGACGGAGCACATACTCCAAAGGAAGTCCAAGGCGATAACAGCGTCTTTCAGGATCACTGTTGATCCTAAAACCCAACCTCTTCTCCGGCACACATCACCATTCATGTTGATTGTATAGTTGAAAAAAAATGGATGGAAAGGCGTTGATGAATAGTAATTATAGTGTGTAAGTTTAGGCCAAATTGTACAGAACCACATAACAAACAAACACTGAGGAGAGGAGAAGAGAACTTTACATATAGCAAAAAAAACAACAGAAGAAACAAGAATTATTAAGGAACAACGCCGACGAAAAAGAGAGAAATGTAGGATAAGGCGCTCTTCTACATCTAAAACCGAACACTTGAATGAAGAAATAAAGTAATACACAATGGACGAATGAATTATTTAATTGGTATATCTATGGGTGTGCGTGAAATGCGTGTGGTGTGAATGTGCGCGTGAGTGTTCTGTGCGGTGGTGCGTGTGAAAAAGAAACATACAAATTGAAGAAAAAAAACACAAGAATATTATTGAACAACAAAACTATTAAGATTAATGAAAATGTAATTGATATAAATAAAATATTATACATGAATTATGATAAGAATTATTAATACTTGTACATGTTAAGGTTTCGTTTACAAAAACAAATCATGAAAATAAATGGAACATTATTGAAACGGGTTGACTGTCACGTTATTATAGAGAAATTCTGTCATCTTCAGCGTCGAGAGTAGCTGCTAAAATGGCAGGAATTTCGCAATCCCATGTCCAAAGCGCAAAGAAGATGACTAACGGGTGTTCAATAAAAATGAGAATGATTTCAATACTTTTCTGTAAAAAAAAGTAAAGAACGTAATTTTTTTCCTAACCGAGAGAATTGATCTCTGGGCTCCCTAGGAACGGGTTGCTCATTTCTTTTCGCTCGGGTGTTGTCAGTTCGATCAAAGATGGCCTCGAAACAACAAGCACTCTGCGAGCGCGTTGTACGGTTCATCGAAATGCGTGAAAGTAAAGGAAAAAAGTTTTCGGTAGACCACTTTCGGGACGAGAATGTGCCGGTGAGCACTGTTTACCGGATCTTGGCATCCCGGAACGTCGAGCGGAAGACCGGTAGAGGCTGTCCGGCGAAGATCATGACGAAAAAGAAGAAGGAATCCTTGAAAAAACTGTACGACAACAAGGACGTTACGAGAGAATTTCACTCCTTCCATTCCTACATCCACAGAACCCTCAAGCAGGAGCGCATCGTCTGTTGGAAGAATGGGCCCCCAGAGTACACGGACGAGCTGATAGCTACTGAAATCTCAGTGCCGGTGGATGACGAAAAATTATCGCGGGACGTCGTTCGTGCTGGACGTCGAGAGTTTTTTTCCGCTGTCAAAGTCCCATATTCTCGGCAATGACCGGTACTACACCAGCGAGAAGGTGCCCACACCCCCGGGGTGACGTGCAAACACAAGCATAAGTGTGAGAAGAATGTTATGCTGTATATTGCAATCTCCGACAAATGGATTTCAAAGCCCTGGTCTAACAAGCCGAGCGGACTTGCCATCAACGAGAAGGTGTATCAGGAGGAGTGCCTAGAGAAGTTTCTGGTTCCGTTCATAGAGGAGCATTATTTTGATGGGAAGTCTGTCTTCTGGTCGGACAGGGTGTCTTTCCATTACGCAAAGAAGACGGTTTTTTTTATCCAAAATATATATTTTATTAAGGCTCATATGGCGTTAGCCTAACGGGGCCGGGACGTTGGCGCAAAAAAGATACCATACATACCCAAGGAACGGAACCCGACCAACTTGCCCCAGTGCCGTCCGATCGAGGATTTTTTCAGCTTCCTCAGAGCCCTTGTGTACAAAATAATTGGCGGGTCACGGACATCAAGCAGCTGTCCACGAGGATCCACGAAGGATCCAGAAGATGAATATCAGTGCCGTCCAGCGCTCTTGTGAGAGCGTCTCCACCAAGTTGCACCGTACGGCTGAACACGGCCGTTTAAAGAACAACCGTTCTGTTTTGAATAATAAAAACTGAATTGCTTGAAATAATTTTTGTTTTTTAAATATATCACTGAAGAAATTCTCATTTTTTTCATTGAACACATTGAATTGAATACAATGAGTGTCATTTCAAATTTGTTAACAAAATATGGGCCCTATTCCAGGAAACGAGTCGAGGAGACGAGCGCTCGTCTCGTTCGTTTTGGTATTCCAGATGACGAGCTCGACAAAAAACAGACGTGTAAAGTGCGATTCACATACAACATCCACGTCACGTTCACGTTCCGTCCCGTCACGTTGCGCCAATTATTCTTCCAAACAGTTCTTGTGCAAACATTCACATACACCGCCAACGGCAACTTCAACTTGCCGTTGCTGGTGTATGTGAATGCTTCAATAAGAATTGCGTAGAAGAATTATTGACGCAACGTGACGTGACGGAACGTAAACGTGATGTGGATGTTGTATGTGAAACCCCCCTGTCGAATCAACGAATGACAAAAATTCTTTGACTAGTGCCACTCGCGTTGGAAGGTAATCCACAACGAACGGATTACCTTCCAACGCGAATATTCGACACTCGACATTGGAGGTTCGTAGCTCGTCAGTCGACTACACGATGCGTCGAATCATCGAGCGTCCAGCATTCGAGGGTGTTCGTAGCATCGTGTAGCGCTGGCTTTACCTTCCAACGCGAGTGGCACTAGTCAAAGAATTTTTGTCATTCGTTGATTCGACACTCGATGACATTCGATACACCGCTACACGATTCGTCCGAATCTATCTTTGACAGATTGGTTTGTTTACATGTTTTAGATGAAGGAACTATGAAATTGGTTCATAAAATTCAAAATATTCGGCAAAATATTGCAGTTTAATAATGTTGATTTCGAGCATTTTTAATTTACAGCCCGATATCGGTACAATTGCTACGGCAGCAATTTCTATACTCGCATCGTCATTCAGTTTGTTAACGTTTTTGATGGTAAATAAAAACAATAAACATTCGATCCAAATACTCGCCGATTGTTTGGCCCGATTGCATTAAACCGAACATTCACTTCACCGTGTAGCAGCACATTCGTCACAACATTTGTCGATTCATCGAGTCAAATGTTTGAGTCCAACATTCGAGTGAAACGTTGGACGAATCGTGTAGCGTCCGCATAACGAGAAACTCGTCTGAACCGACGGATTAATAGCGAATTCGTTTTTGTTCAGTTTCAACCTCAGTGCCGCACTAACTGCTGTCAAAACGTTTTTTTATTCAGTCAGTTTCGCACTCAGTGTCGCACTAGTTCGCCCCGAAAGCTGTTAGTTTCGCACTGAGATGTTTCACGGGTTGGCACTCGGGTTCACCAATACAACTATACCGAACTGTCAAGTTCCGAGTATATTTTGGAAAATCTAAAAATAAAAACTATGAAGATGAAAAACCTGCTGCTTTTGCTTTTGTATTATTGGAATCGTAATCCAATTCGGATTCTGATTTTGAAAGTATGTTCGAGCAGACGGCATTAAGCTACGTGTGCTTTCATTGGGAGGCGAAAATAATGATGGATATTCAGGTGGAATAAACCTGCTTTCAAAATCAAAATTATGAATGAAAATTTACTTTAACGTATCGAATATTTATTTCATGTGATGAAATAAGAGGTTTTTTTTCGATATCACAGAAACATATTGAACGAAAACTGTGGCTAATGATGATTTTATATTATAATAGTAATTATTTGTGGAAAAACCAGGAAATGCATTAAGTAAGTGTCAGAACTACATGTTTTAAGTAATAAAACAATATGAAGTGAAAACATTCATTCAAACTTTTATATTTTTACACTGCACTTGGCCCTGCTGATCTGATAGAGAATAATTTACCTCCCAAGCATTAATATCGCCATTAGACGTCGACACTGTACATTTGCCGTCGTAAATATAAACAAATCAGACTATATAACGTACACCAACAAACCAACGCATTCGTGAAACTGAAAACGTTTTTTTTATTACAGAGTCATTTTGGCACTGACTCAGTTTTAAAAACGAATTCGCTATAAAATTCAGTGTCTGAACTAGAGATGGGCAAACCGTTCACGAACGGTACGAAAGAACTAGTTCGCCGAAAAGAGTGAACGAGCGGTCGTTCTTTTTCAAAGAACGGTAGTTCTCCCCACGAACTGATTGCGAGCGAACGGTTTGTGAACGAACTGATTCCGTAAGAACGGTTGAGAGTGAACTGATGGAGAGTGAACTGTTTGGGAACGAACTGTATGGCAAAGAACTGATTGAGAGTGAACTGTTTGGGAACGAACTGTTTGAGAACGAAGTGTTTGCGGGCGAACTGTTTGCGAACGAACTAGAACAGCTGAACTGATTTGCGCTAGACGGAATGGATAAATATAACAATAAAACGATTTGTCATTTATGAGCAAAATGCATGTAACGCTGGGTTTATTTTGTTAATGTATACTCAATTTTGGGTTAAAAATTAAATTAGATTTTCGTAGTTTTAAAAACAAAACTATATATTTTCAATTTCATGTATTCTTTCAATTCCGCGTAACAATCATATACTTTCTGATTATCAGAAAAAATCTGGGGGAAGCTGGAGCGATTCATGGATTAGGTAAACTTAAAATTTTATAGTGAGGGAATGTTGAGAAAAAAGTTCTTCGCTTTCAATTCATTGTTTGGCCTATTGCGTGTACGTGTTATCGTGATTGTTTGTATGATTGATTGTTAGTGAAAATCGCTGCTGTTTTTTTTCCCTGAATGAGCATTATAAAATATGATCTTACATGGAACCTGTGTGTTCTCCAAAAAGAAAATATGAAAAATGGCACATATTTTGTGCGCATCAAAAACATAAACTTTTGTCTATCGATAAACATATTTTCACATTCAGTTTGCGACTTTTAAAGAAGAAGCTTATCTTTCCCCATTAAATTTCAAGAATATAAATCCCATACATACACTATACAATACAACGATATCAATTAATAGCTGTCTATTGATGTTGGGTTTCTGCTAACATTCTATGTTGTTCTCATTACCGCCAAACGAAAGAGCGAAAGAACGGTTCAAAAGAACTGATTCACTTAGATGAACGGTTGATGAGTGAACCGTTCATCAAAGTGAACTGTTTTGCCCTAAGATAAGATCAGACAATAGGGGGTCTTTTACGGACCAAATTTCTGTCAGATACGGACCAAATTTCTGTCAGTCGTTCTGATTTCTGATTGGTCGATTCCGATAAATTTTGTAAACAAAGTCGATTTTTCCAGTGTTGCCAATAAAAATAAATTACGTTGGGTTTGTATTGAATTTAGAAAAAAAATGAATTTAATTGATATTACGATACTTAGTTTAGAGGAAATGTGAAGGAATTGTATACACGTTTTACCTAATTATTTTGTTACTATATTTTGATTGAATTGAAAAATTTATATATATATATATATATATATATATATATATATATATATATATATATATATATATATATATATATATATATATATATACATCCATTTCATGTCAAACCGATATAGTGCTCCTCAGATTTCCATGAAAAGTGGTAGTTTCTTTCTTTATTGCAAAATATTAGACCCGTATTTTTTATTTTTTCGTTAGGGTGACCTTTTCTTATTTTAGGGTGGTCCGAAAAATCATTTTTTTCAACTTTTTCCTAAAAGTGCCTTTTTTAAAAATTCATAACTTTTGAATCACTGAACCGATTTAGATGATCGATATATCAAATTGAAGCCAATTAATCTTTGTTGGAAAAATATTAGGCTTGCCAAGAAATCGAATTTTGTTTTCGTAACTATTAATTGTAGTTGTTTTTTGTTATTTTTATGTTTTTTGTTTTTATGTTTTTATATTTTATGTTTTTTCTTGAAAGCTGAGGATTTATTACATAACATATCTCGATATCAGATAGGCTTTTTTGTGTTTTTGAGTGACTTTTCAAAGTTAACCGGTCGTCCGTAAAATCATTTTTCCACTCTTATCCAAAAATAATTTTTTGCAAAAATTTATTACATTTGAACTACTGAACTGATTGAGATGATCGACATATTAAATTGAAGCCAATAAGCCAATCTTTTTTGAAAAAATATCACACTTACCGGAAAGATAGGATTCTAGTCGCATAGGTCTAGTCTAGTCACATAAGAATATTGAACGAAGACTTAAAACATGTTAAATTTACAAAATAATGACTCTAAAACGAAAAAAACACCTCTCTAGAACCCTCTTTCCAAGTTCAATACTTTTTTCAATATTTTTTCTATTAAAAATCTACCTCATTGGCTTCAATTAGATTTATTGATCATCTGAATCGGTTCAGAGGTTCAAAAGTTATGATTTTTTGAAAAAGTCATTTTTGGGAAAAAGTGGAAAAAATGAGTTTTCGGACAACACTAAAATGGAAATGGACATAAGTTTAGTTTAATAATAATCTATTTGGTTTCTGATACTAATATATTTTATTTCTACCATGCCATGCTCCTGCTATCAAATTTTCGTTTCCTTGTTTTTTTGTTTTCTCCGCTTTTTAAACGAAAAGATATAAATTTTTTTATAATGTCATTCCTTGTTTTTTCACAATGGAATAAAGTGGATGGCAAAACATACATTTCTCCTGCCATTTTCTTCGGCAAATCAGCTTCGTTAGGTTCCAAATGCGATTTCATATTTCGGAATAGAATTTCCATTGCTAAGAAGAAATTAAAAGTCTCATCATTCACTATGCAGATGCTGTTAGAAGCTGTAGCTCGCAAATATGAAAAAAGAGACGGTTGATACAATCTAGGTTGTGTTTTGCTGACTACCAATCTCTTGTTACACTGCTGACATGTTCTTTCCCGCTGAATAATTTTTTTGATGATGAAACCAGCTATATAGAACAACGAATTTTGTTCTGTTCTGTCGAGAAAAGTTTTCGCTTCATCGACGGTGTACTCATAGTCGAATTCAATATTCATATCATCCACATTATCACTAGAATTAGATGAAGCTGAAATTCGATATGATGTCGATGCTGCTTCATTGTCCATCAATTTCTGGGCTGAACATTCTTCACGCCGCTTTGATAGCAAATCTATCAATCCAATAAGATGTTGTTGTGTATCGGCTGTATACGAAGCATTCGGTACTACGGTCATGTATTGCGAAAGAGTCACAATTTTCAAGTTATTGCTGAATTGCAATGGAGTTGGGCGTCGTTGCTTTGCACGAATCAATGAGAAAAGACTCTCCAGACAATCTTGGACGAACCGCGATGTAAATATTTGTGGGTGTCCTTCATGCAAAAGCCGATCTGTCAACCTCACAATTGCATTCGTGCAAACGATTACACTTGTTTGCCATGGTTTCCAATGTCCGTGTCCTACTTGGAGATCATACATTAACCGCACCATGGTCTTCAGATGAGCGATATCCTCGTCATATTTCATAGGATCATTCAAACAAAATACTTTTTCTTCTGCCCTATTATTGATAAGCTCGAACCATCGAGCAAAGTCTTCTATGAAGCATGCGGTAGTAAGAAGCTCCGGTAATTCTCGTATTTCCGCATGAAACTTCAATGCTGCAGCCACCGTCCTGTTGCAATATTTTGTTGCGTTGCATACTTTCATTTTATCTATTGAAGATGTTCTGTTGTCAAAGCACACATCCGAGGCCGTTAGTCTGTGACAAAGCCGCAACGTGTTGTTTATTTCGGAGTTCACGATTGTGGTTAAATGGTCTCGATGAACAATATTGGATGTTAGCTTTTTTTCACGAACATACCAATCCGGAACTTTCAGGTAGACATTGTTCAACCAGCCATGTACTGTATTTTTAAATACGTGTACGGGATCGGGTATGATCTCTAGCATTCTGTTCTCAGCGTTTGGATGAGGTATCGCAGCATTTAATGTCTCATTTTTGCGACGAATATCGATCCCCAAATCCTTCCACATGCGCTGGTTTTCGGACCCGGAATCTGTTGTTATAAAATGGACACGCAAACTGATTCCCTCTGCTCTTGAAACTGCAGACAATACAGCATTCTTCAAAAACTCTTTTTGTATAGAGTTGCCGGTGTACTCGAAAGCAACCACCTGTTTCCAGCGCGCTGCGATTCCAACTAGCATGAATACCAAAGCTTTACAGGCTAAAGTTTGGGACATAGGAAGCGTTGTTGTTCCAACAAACTGCTTCGTATTTTGGCAAAACTCATTTGCCTCGTCTATGCTCATTTCGTCTAGAACCAATCCGCAGTCCTTTTCTTCAACCGACATTGTGGAGACTTTATGTTGTAGCAGCTCGAATATATCTTCAAGAATACCTACAAAATATCATTTCATATATTAACATGCGATGAGACATATGATTATAATTACATACCAGGACTGAAACAAACTTCTTCAATTTGGCGTAGTAGAGTCCTCGTGGATGGGAACGGGAAGCCTTTTTGAATAAGCTTGTCGTATCCACCTTGACATGCAAACCGAATTTGTAAATTTTCCGTAATCGTTTCATTGGACCAACGTTTCACTTTTTTAACCTCTCCTGTTAATAGCTTAATTTGATCTTCTCTGAAAAGCTTCTTCAAGGGTTGTTTTCCACGAATTCTCGAGGTCAGATATCCGCATTTTTTCTTCCATTGTTTTACAATTCTATTAACGGTTACATCAA
The DNA here is from genome assembly GCF_029784135.1 of Toxorhynchites rutilus septentrionalis. Classification (NCBI taxonomy): domain Eukaryota; kingdom Metazoa; phylum Arthropoda; class Insecta; order Diptera; family Culicidae; genus Toxorhynchites; species Toxorhynchites rutilus. The sequence goes on along the minus strand of NC_073745.1, from coordinate 303,959,114 downwards.
TATAAAATATTAGAAAATAACATATTTTTTGACACACTACCTTTTCAGCTTGGAAATTTGATGTTTCAAACGAAATATTTCTTCCTGTAGTTGTTTATCTCCTTCATATACGTCAACCAAATCATAATTGTTCTCAATACTTTGTATCTCTTCCCATTCCTCATTCGCGGATGCAGCTAAGGTCGGAATTTTCGTAACTCCATTTTCATTGTATTTCCCATCAACAAAATGAGCCTGTATATATACTAGTATTAGGATATGTTTTAGAATTAGTTTTTAATACTTACGCTACATATTCTTGTGCTTGATTTGATTTCAAAGAATGGAACTTCTAATTCACTGTTCACGCAAAATCGAATCCATTCTTTCCGAATATTTTTGTCTTGAGGGAACCGATAAAATTTATACTCAGGATGAGTATCCGTCCTTCGCTCACAATTTAAGGCTTTACACTTCATTTTTATTTTTGAATTACGTTTTGTATGAATAAAATGGCTTCCTAACGTTGTTTTGGTTGTATTCCTGCTCATATAATAAGATAGAATGTTTTGGTTCAGACAATGAGAATCTGCATAACGCTGTAACGGTTGTCAGATTAGATTTATTTGCTAAAAAAAAAATCCCAAATTTGTTTTGGAAACGATTATATTATAGATATGGGTATTTAAAAGACTTATTTTATCCTTTTAAAGCATATTTTTGAGATTGTCTATTTGAAAATATGCAATAATCATTGAATTCGCACCAACCAAATGTTACGATTCATTAAAATAGAAATTTGAAAAATCCGATATTTTATAATATTTGGCAGCTCTGGCATCTTCATGTCATGGCTTCGTTTTTGGACGACGAAGAAGAGTAAGAAGCCAGTTGTCTGGTCTTGTCTTAGGTTTTGCCCATCTCTAGTCTGAACTGTCAGCTCGACGAGCTGAGTTTGTTTTGATCAAGGTGTGTATATATAAATAAGGTGTGTGTATATATAAATATCGGGTGATGTAATCATGCGATATGTACTTTGAGCCATACTGGAATTGCTGTCGGTATTGTTTACAAAAAGACTGTCGCCGACTACGTCACCCATAGAGTATACAGATTGGTGATGCTACCCAATCTAATACGGAGTCTAAGCTTTAGATGCTTTTAGTTTGTAAATTAATCAATTACTGTTACAAGTGGTCTTAAAAGAAAAGTGTTATTCTGAAAACCATACCGAGAATGGTTGCAAAGTATTGTTATGATTCGAAGCGGCGAATGTGAATGAAGCAAGAAAAATCTGGGATTGGTTCGATGCAAGCGGCAAGGGTAAACTGCTCAATCAAATGAAGAAAGTACACCCAACCTAGCGTTGGCAGAAAACTTGTCATCTTTGGCAGAAAAGATGCCATTTCATGTGCATGAGAGTCAAATGCGCAAATAAAGAGCTATTTTAAAAGCTTAAAAATGGTTTGTATGTATGCGAGCAGACATCTCTTTCTGTTTTCTTTTCTCTTTTCATTTGGGATTGTGCAAAAAAAAAGTCCATACGACGTCAATGGGGATCGAACCAATGCAATGTTACTTTACACGACCACGCTATCCATATATGTAGCTGCCAGCGCTATTATAAAGGAGCGTGATAATATTACACCTCATCATAAAATGAAGTTGGAAGGTGTTTTCTAAGACGATAAAGAAGAACATGAACGAGCATATATCTTTCTCTGTGTGGGCCATGTATTTGGCAATCTATACGAAAAGCTTTCATATGCTTTCATTTGAATGTGTCTCCTGTTTCACTCCCTTATATTGGCTCTAGCATATATGTTATACAAATGATATACATGTATTGGGGAGTAGAACATTTTATTTATTCTTTCAGCTCATTTGGTGTAATAAATCGGGATGCCAGAACATGTGCTAGAAATTAACTTTGGGTGTACTTTGAAAGTCATCTAGACACTCAATGCAGAATGGCTCATGAGTATTTGAAAAATAATAAAATATTTTAAACGCCTTGATGGTATTAAATTCTCCAAACTATGGCGGAAGAGGTTTTGACTTGCGCTACCGACTAAAGGTGAATCGGAAATCCAGGGTGAAGATGAATCGGCATTTACTGTGATCGATCATATTCCAGAGTAGACAAATATTTGTTTCATCTAAAATTTTGAGTAACACTGTAACACTGTAATACCAGGGACAGACATACAGCTGTACTTGCGTTGTACGTGTACAGCGTTGTACAGGTACCATCGTACCATGACAGACATACTTTGGTTGTACATTGTAACGTATGTCAAACTGACAATCAGATATTTTTCCAATTTCCACCACATATTTCAATGAAAAAGGTTTTTATTTAGTGTCTAAACTATCAAACACAACAAAAAAGTTTCCAATCTGAGTTATTAACTTAAAAGAAAGTCAATGAAAAGAACGTTTATCAAGTGATTTGATTCTGCTTGTTCATGCTACCCACCACTAACCGTCTATGGCGCTGCGCACAGTACAACTGTAGCCATGTACAGCGGTAAAATAGGTCGGTACAGGTACAGCGATTGTACCGAGTTGCTTGCATGGTTCTAGCGCTGTACATGGTGACAGACATACAATTTTCGAAGTACAACGCTAGTACAGTTGTATGTCTGTCATAAGTATAACTCTGTTATAAAACAATGCATTTGTCAAAGCAATAACTGGATCTTGTATAGAACATTTTCAAGTTTCCACAACTGCCTTCGATTTGCTGTGCGATCGTTATGTCATTAGATATTCATAATCCGTAATGGAAGGATAGCTTTTCATTCGCTCGAGAATATCTCTGTAGCAGTGCCACAAATTATCAAAATCTGTTCACGAATGAAGACATTAGCTTTTTCCCAGTGTCGGATGAATTTTCTTCTGTTGAAACTCAACGCCATATCTGTCATAATGAGTATAACACAAGAGTCGAGACGCGTGAACTTTGTCTGGTATATTGAACGAATAGAGAACGAGAACGAATTTCGGAAAGCCTGCATTCTGGCACTTCCATTACTGTCAATAATTTCAGGTGATTATCACGAACGTTAAGTTGATCTTCATCGCTTCCAGTGAATTTGTATTGGAAACGTGTTCGATTTCCATATTTAGAAACAAAGGAATCCGGAGAAGGCAACATTAGCTTTCGTTGAGCGTTGACCGTTGTGCGGTGTTGAGCGGTTGAGCGTTGAACGCCGTTGAGCGTTCCGTTTCCGTTTCCGTTTCTTTTTCTGTATTATAATGACTTTCAACACTTTTTGGCTGGCTTTTCACTTCCATTTTTGGAAGAATGTCGGGAGTGAGAATTGAACTCGCGATCTTTACCGTGAAGGGTACGGTGCGTTCCCGTTTCCGTTTCCGATTTATATGATCTTTTACTATCGCCATTTCGCTCTAACACGATCTTAGTTTCTAACATTTTCTTTATCTAACTCCATTTCACTAGCTCCATTCTCGGTCTCCTAGGGCAGTTTTCAATGCACCGGAAGCCACCAGAATACGATATTCGACTTCCGCTGTTTAAGCCCTTCCATCCAATACCCATATTGCTAGTCATTTATAGCCAGTGTCATTAAACCGGAAATCAAAACAAGATTATGTTCGTTTTTCGCTCGTCTGTTATTGTCACCCATTGCTATATGGGGTGTACGCCATTTCTGGCCAATCGGGAGTAGATTCATAAAATATAGCCATACATTTCATTGTCAATGTCACCAAAAACAAGAATTTTGTATAATAAATGGCTATCCTTTACCATTGATCGATTTCACTATCAATTAGTTGACGTTGAATTTTATGCTTTGATTTTCACTAACACGCAATGATATTCAATTTCGACGTTACGAATATCATGGCGAAAATGAATATGCAAATGAAAAATGAACTTTATGGCAAGCTGATGTTGATGTTCATTGCATTGATGTTCATTGATAGTGTTGTTCCATATTTATCGACTCTTGCTTGAGCAGTAGGTTGTCAATACAAGGCAGGCTGAAATTCGTCGCATTTGAATGTCGTGAACGTGAATATTTTCGGCACTGCTCTGTAGTAAACGGTTCTACTGGAATTCCATATGAATCAAATGAAAGCGAAATAATCAAGTTGATTGGATTATTATTGGCGTCTATGTGATATCAACACATTTTTTTGCAAGTGTTTAGAAAATCCCGAACTAAAAATGTATTTGAAAATGATGAAATACAACTGAAATAAACGAATGTTTAAAACTTCACAGGATATAATCACCCGTTTCACTCTGTTTGTTGAGCAAACTTAATTCCAATCAAATGGCTGAAAACTCGGCAGAATGTCCCGATGCACAGGGAAAATGTTTATGCTAACAACATACCAAGTAAATTAAGATCTATAGATACGGCACTGACTGTAGCAAAACAAATGTCTGAGCTCTATGAGCGAAACAAGTACAATTCTGGGATGCCAGATGTTTTTTTTCTGGAATATCTGCAATAAATATCTGAAATATCCTTAAATATGTGCTGATGTCTACAAAACAGGCCAGCTTCGTTATCATATGGAACCAATAAGGGGCTGTCAACATACCACGTGGACAGAAAAAGCACGGTTTAAGACTCCCCCTCCCTCACCGTGGACAAGCGTGGACATATTCATACCCCTACCCCCCTTTGTCCACGTGGACATTTTTTCCTTTTTAAATTAGAATAATTAAGGAAATAACTGGTTTGCGCCTAAATTCCATTTCAATTCCATTTATATTATTTTTATTTCAAATTTTACTTACTGTACCCTGTACTTGCTTTGTTGTGGCGCATTGTTCTTGTATGGTAGAGAAATGAGTGGCATAACTAAGCACATGCTTCTTGTGAGTTTAATTTTGAAACACTTGTGAGTATACAATATTTTTTGTTTTTCCATTATCAGCGAAGATTTGAAGGCTATCTGGTTTGCTAACACCGAAACACGCGATGTACAGTTAACCAGGTGAGGAACAATCCGCATCTGAATATAAAATACACAACTTCAAAGATTGATCTTGAGCTTTGCTAATTGAGATTGCAAGCGCCAATCGAATAGGAATAGATGGATTTAAAATCATTTTCAAATACATTTTTAGTTCGCGATTTGCTAAAAACTTGCAAAAAAAATGTGTTTATATCACATAGACGCCAGTAATAATCCAATCAACTTGATTATTTCGCTTTCATTTGATTCATATGGAATTCCAGTAGAACCTTTTTCGATCGAATGAAAAGTTATTCTTTCATTTTGGATTATGAATATTTAATGACATAACGATTCGCACAGCAAATCGAAGAACAGTTGTGGAGACTTGAAAATGTTCTATACAAGATCCAGTTATTGCTTTGACAAATGCATTGTTTTGAAATAGAGTTACAGTGTTACAGTGTTACTCAAAATTTTAGATGAAACAAATATTTGCCCACTCCGGAATATGATCGATCACAGTAAATGCCGATTCATCTTCACTTTGGATTTCCGATTCACCTTTAGTCGGTAACGCAAGTCAAAACCTTTTCCGCCATAGTTCGGAGAATTTTCAGAGGGTTTTAAAGGCGTTTGAAAATATTTTATTATTTTTCAAATCCTTATGGGTCATTCTGCATTGAGTGTCTAGATGACTTTCAAAGTGCTTGCGGGGAAAAATGACATCAGACAACTCACGATACATTGATTCCCAACTATGGAATAAAATTCAAATCTCAACTATGAAAGTTGATTTTTTCTTGAGACTCATTTTTTGCTCTAAATTGTCCCCAATTCAAAATTGCGCTATTTAGAAGTATTTTATTACATTCATTTGAAAAATGAGAAAGTTTTCTGTTGTGGAACATTTTAAATAGTCAAAGATAACAATAGGAATAACATTGTGGTGTCAAGGAAAGAATTTTAGAAGGGTTGGAGAACTTTCATTTTGTTGATAGAAACAATCAAGTTTATTTTTGTAATATTTGTAAAAAATTATAAAAACCCCTGAGAAACGACAAATTTTAAGAATTTTTAACTTCTAAAAGGTACTTCAATCAATCAAATTCAATGTTTTACTACTGCATTATATGCGAGATTTTCTGAAAAAAATAGAATACTGGGTCAACTGATTCAAGTTTGACGACTAGTGGTGCATAGATCATTTCACGCAAATGTAAACATTAATTCCTAGAAATTGACGGAATTCCAATACTTTGAAAAATTCTACCTTTCGAGAAAAGTAATGTGAGAAAATAATTTCACACGAAATTCTGCATGAAAAATTATACAAACATTATTATCCTAAGACTTACTGTTATCCTAAGACTTACTGTTCTATAGAAAATTATATTTGATGAAAAAACCATGGAGGCGATCTGGCGTAGTGGTAACATCCATACCTCTCACCCAGAGATCACGAGTTCAATTCTCACTCCCGACATTTTTCCAAAAATGGAAGTAAAAGTGACGAACCAGCCGAAATGTGCTGAAAGTCACTAATAATAGAGAAAAAACCATATGTGTTGTATCATGAAAACTTAACCATTATGGAATCGTTTATTTTTTAGAGGTTTGAGCTATGAGCGTCTATGCATAGCTCGCAACTATGAAATTATAGGATCATACAAAATAGCTCTGTCGCTCACAGTTTACGTGAGTTATTTCCAGAATATAGATTTCAGTGAAGAAGTTCAATGATATTAGTAAAATAATATGAAGCACTCTCAAGCAGCTCAATCCGTTTATTGATAAATACGAAATACTCAGGATGGACGGAAAGTTTTAAAAATCTTGAATATGGGTCAGTTTTTATTTAATTTAGAATGTATCGGTGATTATAGTTGAAAAAATATTTATTTTTCGTGTCCACGTGGACATAGTCTATACCCCCTCCCCCCTCTCCGTGGACAAGCGGGGACATTTTCATACCCCCTACCCTCCCTAAAATTGTCCACGTGGTATGTGGAAAGCCCCTTATATGTTTTGAAACATTTGAAAACCGTGTGTACTACATTTACAGATCAACATTCAATCGATCCGCGGTGTATCGGGCATTGATTGACAAATAGCGAATTCGTTTTTAAAACTGAGTCAGTGCCAAACTGACTCTGTAATAAAAAAACGTTTTCAGTTTCACGAATGCGTTGGTTTGTTGGTGTACGTTATATAGTCTGATTTGTTTATATTTACGACGGCAAATGTACAGTGTCGACGTCTGGTGGTGATATTAGTGCTTGGGAGGTAAATTGTTCTCCATCAGATCAGAAGGGCCAAGTGCAGTGTAAACATATAAAAGTTTGAATGAAAATTTGTACTTCATATTGTTCGATTACCTAACACATGTAGTTCTGACACTCACTTAACCATTTGTCGATGCATTTCCTGTTTGTTCCACAAATAATTACTATTATAATATAAAATCATCATTAGACACAGTTTTCGTTCAATATGTTTCTGCGATATCGGAAAAATCCTCTTATTTAATCACATAAAATAAATATTCGATACGTTAAAGTAAATTTTCATTCATAATTTTGATTTTGAAATTTATTCCACCTGAATATCCATCATTATTTTCACCTCCCAATGAAAGCACACGTAGCTTAATGCCGTCTACTCGAATATACTCTTCAAAATCAGAATCCGAATTGGATTACGCTTCCAATAATACAAAAGCAAAAGCAGCAGGTTTTCCATTTTCATAGTCTTTATTTTTAGATTTTCCAAAATAATATTCGGAACTTGACAGTTCAGTATAGTTGTATTGGTGAACCCGAGTGCCAACCCGTGAAACATCTCAGTGCGAAACTAACAGTTTTCGGGGCGAACTAGTGCGACACTGAGTGCGAAACTGAGTGAATAAAAAAACGTTTTGACAGCAGTTAGTGCGGCACTGGGGTTGAAACTGAACAAAAACGAATTCGCTAAAAGCTACCTTTTGGCGTCTCCGCTAGTGTTGTCAAGATGTCAGCACTGAGCATCACACATTCGCGATGCGTGTATTACCTTTGACAGTTTTTTGTTTATTTTCAATCTCAACACATGTGCTGACGGTTTCTGTGGACAGTGAATTCAATTTAGTGAGGTAAAATTAAATTTGCCGGAATATATACCGAATACCGAAAGATACAGCAATGAACGTCGATCCACTGCCGGAGCGGTTTGCACCGAGCAATATCGATCTGAAGCGCAAGGAGGTGTCGCATATTTCTGCCTGGAGGGACAAGTAAGTAAATCGAAGTGGAGGATAATGACAATGGAATGCATCTCATGTTTTCAGGGAGGAATTCCAGCATGTCTATGAACTCATCTTCGCCCAAAAATCCGATACTACCGCGAAGGAATCGGCCCTTCAGACGCTCAAAATGTGGAAAATCAGACAGAGTAGACACACCCCGGTTAGCGTGCTTTGCACGATAGCAATTCTCGAGGGACAGAATTATGACGCCCGTTGCAAGCAGGACGGACGGGATAATGTCGTTGAGGTGAAGAGTGTTTACTCGGGGGCATTCACGCGGTTCATAAACCATTTGACGGAATATCACCAGCAAACTGGCGCTGGCCGACGGGGAACGATGGCCACCAAGGTGAAGGAGATAGGAATCGAGGGTTTCTTGGTGGAGTTGCGACATCTGTGTGCTCACAGTTCCGTGTCGATATCGATTGATGTGTTTCGAAGGTCTGCCGAGTACTGTATGAACTGGCTGGAGACGTGCTACTGGAAACGGGAACTGCAGCAGATTCAGAATTGTGATGTTAGACATATCAAACAGGCGGTTCTGGGGGATAAGTTCCAGGATGATTTGGACTATATTGTAAGGATTTATGACATTGCAACGAAGGCGATTCATAAGGGAGCAAGCTCGTTGAGTGGTGCTGAACAACATTTGACCCCGCCCCAGTTCAAACTCCTGCAGGAGCATGCCAAGGCAAACCGCGTTGATCAGCTGAATTCTATTGTTTTTGACATTGTCCGCTTCATTGCGGAAAGCATGCAGCTGCCGAGGTGCTTCGAGACCACTCTGGGTGTTTGCGGGGCTTTGCTGAACTGTCACTATATGCTCGAAGCACCAGCGAAAGGCTCCACCCAAGGGTTACCTCACATTCATCAGCGTCTGTTTCAAATGTTGGTTGTCAAAGGATACATGCAAACCTATTTGGAGAAGTTGATTGCAATTTGCGAGGATGATCAGGAACGTCACGAGAGGCGACTCGGGGCGAAATTTTGGGCTATTGCAATTACACGCGCTTATCGATTGTTGAAGAGGTTCAAAAAGGCACTGAAGGATATGCCGGAGAAGTTGCATCAGTTCAATCGAAAGGAACACACGAGGAAGATGTCAAAAACTGTGAAAGCGATTTATCAAAATAAGCTGCGATTGGATTTGAAGAACACAATTGTAATCGGAATGTCGGTCAACTGCCCTTGGCATTTAAAGCTTTCCAGAAACTATCTTGTGGAGCGAATTTTGAACGTGAATGGGTACACGAAGGAGATTCTCCCCAAGTAAGTAGAAATATGCGATAATTGTTTGGATTTTTTCAAATGCCGATTTTTATCATAAATTTAATTTTTGTATTTTTTTGGCTCAAATTTTGCAGACGCTTCCTTTATGATCAAAAAGAACAATTTGCATCATCGGTTTACCATTTTGACTCTAGCATTACTTTTGAGAAGGGTCCAAACAAAAATATACTCCTAAACGGTTGGTCCTATTGATTTGGTGTTTTTCGCATTTTTTTAGGTTATGATAAGGAGAATGTTAAAACAATGTTTTATTTTCGGAAACCACACTTAAAACTTTAGTTTCTCAAAAAAGGTTTTTTCGATTTTGTTTATTTTCCGATATGTTGCAGCGGACAACCAATGAAATTTATTGCACAGTGTGCCAAAATGGAAAAAAGTTTTTTATTCCAAATTGTTTATTTGTAAGGCACAACAGCAGAAGCTTTGCGGAACCGCTATTTCAATGTTTGTTTACATAAACCTAAATTTTGAAGAATTCGATCGATTACTCGCGATTTACTAGAGGTCAGGGGGCAACAATTTTTGTGTGATTGGTGGAGTTTGGGATATGGAAATGGGGTATCGTTGTCCCCATTTTCGCAGTTTACAGAAGGTGCAAGAATTTTCATTGAAAACACCGAAACCAGTGGATCCATTGAGGCACTGATGGTGAAGTACCTTTTCATGCAATTGACTTGCTGGTACTTTTCATTAAAAAGATGAGGAATGATAGTAGGTCAAGGCTGATCTGGGATCCCAAAAGTTGCTTGTTTCATCGACAAATCGCATTCAATTGATGAACTGCTTATGGTGAAGTGAACACGGTCTGAAATAAATGAGGGGAGACAAATGGTAAGTGATCACTACCATGGGGATCATTGATGAGCTTCCACAGACAATCTAATGAGAGCGAAGTTGAGCACAAAGATAAATCAACTTACCCGAGCCGGAGGTTTCGCAATTCGTGTCGCTTTACCAGTGTTCAAGATAGTTAAGTTGAAATAGTCTCATAAATCGTATAAAAAAGCCCGTCCTAGCATCGTTATAAAGATCACCCCACCCAGTACCATTGGAGCTCATGTCACCCAAAATTAGAACTGGGGATGAGAGAATCGAGACTAGATTCCAAAGATGACTACGGCTAATGTAAGCATTTGGAGGAACGTATGCTTCAGCTATGCAAAGTTCTTTTTTCTTTGCAGTCAATTGATAAGCGACAATTTCAACGCTGGGAAAGGAATTTAATATAAAGAGTAGCATTTTTTGTTCCCTAGAAGTACTCCTTCATAACAATCATCTATATCCAGGTGAACAATTGTGAAATCGTGGAAGTTTGGTTCTGTTTCAGAAGAAAGCCATGTTTCAGAAAGGGCGAATATATATGATAATTTTGAAGTAAAATTTTGGACGAGCTTAATTTAGGCACTAGATTACGGCAGTTCCACTGTAGCACAGTATTCATGTCTTCCACTACGTTAGGTGAATTATCCAGCAAGACAGTAATAAATCTTCTAAGAGGGACTTGAATATTGAATGTATTTAACCCCTTCGCGTGTGATTTAATTTCCATTGTGGGAAATTCTGGTGCAGCCGTAGAGTGATCATCATCAGAGTCCGATTCTTGAATCGACAGAACCGAAAAGTTTCAGCATTTCAGTATGTCCGTTTGGAGTGTCATGTGATAGAACACTGCACATTATCGAACTGCTGTTTGTACCTTGGGCTTTCCTGAAGAAGGTGAGGATTCTCTCCACAGTGAATACATTTTTCCTCACTGTGTTCTTGTCCACATTTACCACAACGAGATTTGTTGCCACAATGGGCCTGATTCTCGAATACACTACGAATACACTTCACGGTGGAAACGGAATGAAACGTATTCGCGATGACAACGGTACGGTGTCGACATCTAGATGCGAGATTAGTTTTCCACTAAATTTATCATTATAAAATCAAATTATCTTCAGATGAAATTTTTGTATGAGATTATTATATCACATGAAGAAAACAAAGTTTTCCACTCATATTTAATACCAGTTTGATACGAAGAAGTTAATTTTCATTTATAATTTTTTATTTGAACAGTGCTCATTCTGCCTGAAAACTCATCATTATCTTCGACACTTCACTAACCCGTAAAACGTAGTTCAATGGCGTGCCGTTTATTTCGTTTCCACCGTGAAGTGTATTCGAGAATCCGGCCCAATGCCTGAACGGTGTCCTATTTTTTTTTGCAATTGGTACAGTTGTAGTCCCGCGGTAAAAACAGGCGCATCGGAAAAAGCACAATCTACATTCACATGGTTTGGGAGATCCGAGCCAGTGAAAGTCACCCGAATGTAGCTGAATGTAGTTGTCAAACATCCAGCATCTTTACAAGCTCTCCAATTAACAAATTTTTAGAAAAAAAACCCGTTGCTTTTTTTCAATTCATCGACACTTAAACTCGCGTCGGAAACAATACCTTCTATCGCCACATCTCGAGAAATGATGTATATGTGATACTCCCTATTAAAAACCTCGTGGTTAACGATTTGGTTTGTCACATCACAATTCGGTGCTTCTACACGCAATTTGTTTGGTCTCCCGTTTTGAATCGAGACCCTCCGATATTTACGCATAAAATCTCTCGAAATATCGAGAGTTTATTGGGCCTAAAAAAGACAACCCATGGTTTCTTCGAATACGGTTGGTAGTTCGGATTATATTGGTATCCACAGATGCCATAGCGGTTGCGCGAAAGCATTGAGCAACCGTCTATGAAAAAACCAAAAAATTACACACAAAAACTCAACTTAAAAGTAACTTAAACTAAAAACTGATATAACAAGAACAAAGTTGTTCTGTAGCTGATCTCTAAAACCCTATTGGGGTAGCGGTACAAAGCCCTGTGCTACAATGTAAACACAGTAATGCGACGGCAAAATCTCTGTCGCGATGAAGGCGATCAATGAAACAATTTAACACAGTCCACCGATCTGGCGCACAATGGTCTCTGAGAAAATTTAGGCGGCCAAAACTCAGATTTTTGAGCTAAAAATTTAATTTTTGGTAGACTGGGGTTTTCGGATACACTGAGTTCATTTTTCGATTCTGTTTCACCAAAAAACCAAAAGAAGGGAGGGGCAATTCGGTAAAGTTCAAAATTTACATTTTTTTACATTCTTCGTATTTTTTTTTCAGGCCTCCCTTCCTAAAGATGAACCGTTTTCACTACTCGGTGCCTTCTTCTTCTTGAATGGCGTTAACGTTCCCTGTGGAACTTTTGCCGTCTCAACGTATTCATTAACTAGCGTCGTTCATTAATACTTGGTTGAGATTTCTATGCCGAACAACACGCCTTGAATGTACTCTAAAGTGGCAAGCTCTAGAATACGCGTGACCACAGTGCAAGCCGGAAGAATTTTCTTTGACGAAAAATCCCCCAACCAGAACGGGAATCGAATCCGAACACCCGGCATGATAGTGTGGGACGTTAACCACTCGGCCACGGGTGCACATACTCGGTGCCGCAGTCCCTGAATAACATAAACAATATTGTAACCTATAAAACATTTTTAAAGCACCATTAATAATAAGAAAACACTACAATTACCAGTTTCTGAAGGAATTACAAATTCCAATATCAGTCATGCATCTTCTTTATTTGAAAATCGGTCCACCGTATTGTTCGCAGAGCCCAATTTTCTTTCGTAGAAGCGCTTGCAAAGTTGACGAAATGTTGGTTACATTTATTTTTCCTATAACGAAGTCGTGTAATGAATTCCTCTCGGGAGTTGAGGTAGTTATATCCTGCCCAGTTGTTCTTTAATGATCGAACAAATTCTCATTACATAACTGGGAGGCCATATCCACAAAAAAATTATTCACATTATTAATGAAAAAGCACAACTTCAAATAACAGTTATTTCTAATTACCATTTTGGGTTAATATTGAGAAAAAAATCCAAAAAGGGGGATTTCGGGTGAAAAATTCAATTGCTGGGTGATAAGAGACACTTTGAGAAACTGTTACGGCCCAAGCCGAACACAAAAAAAAGAAAACACAAAATATAAATTCTCGTAAAAACACTTTATTCTACACACGACAAAAAACTACAAAACTAAGCACTAAAAACACTTCACAAAACCAGCAGTATATCCGCCTGTGTTCGCACCTGAAAATAGAGCGATTAGTCTAGCTATTTAACATAATTACATATTGTCACTTACCTTTTCGTCGGGTACAAAAACCTGATACACATTATTTGTGCAACTCATAATACACAACACTAGCATTGAAAGCAACACATAACGACAATCACAACAAACGAACAATAACAAGTGAATTGTCACGGAATAGGGAACGCATGGAAACGAACCCGCTATTGTTCACAGCGAACATTCGAGAAGTAACCCGACCAAAGAATCAATCGCAATTATAGACTATTCAGAGGACTATGGGACCAATGATATAAATAGGGCATTAAATGTTAAGAACAGAGTCAGTCGCAATAAAACCGCCGATCAGTATAGATCAAGGTAGTTTGACTATATTCGATCTCATCATTTCTTCGTCATCATCGGGTAGCCAGTCTACTCTCATCTCTACTCAACTCATCGGAACTCTGCTCAGATACCTCTCTGGGCGGAGACAGGAACACTTTCGTGAAAAAAGTTTTGCGGGGAAATGCGGGGCAATTTATATAAGTCCATCCGAAGCAAAATTGAACTTCCAAAATAGTACTTACTGGAATTAACACATACTACAACCCACCGAATTTTGAAACTTCAAGGAACATAATGAGCCAAAACAATTCGTTCAAAAATTTTACCAGAACACATGTTAGAAAACACACACGCGAAATAGTGGCAATGATGCGCGCGCGGAATTGGGTGAAACACTTGATCCTAGATGCCTTGAACATCATAGAATATAGGATAGACTATAGGATTTTTTTTATGAAACTTCATTTTTTGGCTTTTGGCCGCCTAAATTTTCTCAGAGACCACCGTGCGGCGTCGCCAGAGAGGTACTGCTTCCTCGCTGTTCCAGATGCTTTGGATGTGCTTCACTTGCCACGAAAAGGCGAAAGCAAAAAAAAAAGTCACAGGAGGGTCCGAGACACGACCGCATAGTTGACGTAGGATTCCGTTAGGCTATCTGTTTATTTTGGGTATGTTGGAAGAATTACATCGGTTAACGGTTAACATCGGATTTGATGGCCCTGAAGAGGGCCGTTTTGTTTTGTTGTTGCGTACTTTTAAAATCGTATTTTGTCCATAATTTTTCCATATTGGCGCACTATGCAATAAACTTCATAAAATCAAAAACAGCTTTTTTGAGAAAATTGAGCTTCAAGTGTTATTTTCGAAATAAATATTTTTAATAGCTTTTTAATGCTGTCTCCATATAGCCCCTATAATAACCTAAAATGTTGTAAAAGCCGCCAAATCAATCGGACCTACTGTTTGTGAGCAGGGTTGCCAACCATAATTTTAAAAAATCTGGGAAGGAAAATGAAATTCAAAATCAGGAAGAAATCAGGATAATCCGTATTGGGTTGTCCGTAAAGTTCGTTGCCGATTTTTTTGGGAAAACAAAAGTATTATATTTATGGGCAGACATATATTTTTTTCAAATACACACAGTTTTGTTTCACAATCTATCACGCCGCTTAAAATTCTATCTTCCCAGAACATTCAAGACCTTCAAGGTATTTTTCCGCTGTCCACTGAGTCGAAGTTCTTGTGTTGGAGAGAGTTCTGCTGCCTTTGATGTATCTAGTTACGAGCAGTACTTGTGGAAATTTATCGACTGGTCACTTGGAAGAAGCAAATAATACAGCATTCTTTTCCGATTCCACAAGAAACAGAGTATCACTTTCTTCGATTGAAGACGTGCTTTGGGTTTAGCTAACGGTGGGTTGTATCGCTTACCATATTTTGTCCGCTCAACATTGTTGGAAATCATTCATTTGCTTCAAAACGGAATTTTTGGTTACATATTCTTATACGGTATATAAACATTATGGTCAAAAATTCAATATGTATTCTTTGCAATACCGGAACACGGAACTGTTAAAAGTATTTAAAAATGTATCTCATAATAATTTCAAATCATAATGAAGAGTTTTTGTGGACTTATCAGGAAATTTATAAACAAACGGCATTGTAAGAGTAATGACTTGAAGCATTTGAAAAACGATAATAAGCGAGATAATTTTTATAAGTAAAAGTAAAGTAAAAAGTATAAAAATCAGATAAAATCAGGAACATTTCAGAAAATCAGGCAAAATTGAGTGTTTGTCAAGATATCAGGGAACGTGCCAAAAAGTCTGGGAAATCCTGAAAATTCAGGAAGGTTTGCATCTCTGTTTGTGAGTTATATATTTTGAAAATTTTCAAGCAAATGTTGTTTACGTCCTTCTCAAAAATAAAAAAATAAAAAAAATGCGTCTGCAAAATTTGAGCCAAATACAAAAAAACGACAATCAAATTGAAATGGAATCGCCCAATTATTTTTATTATTTTCAGTCTTCTTGCTCTAGCGGATCCTTCTCTTAATCTGAATCAACGCGAACTCATCGAGGGTGCAGTCGAAACATTCACTATGAATTTTCTGTCAGTGGTCGAGGATGAGGAAATGTTGCAGGAGGATCCTGCGGTTAGTGGGAGAACCTCAACTCCGAAGCGAGGCGCTAATGCTCGGAAACAAGAATCGTACAAAGTGTTCACACTGGAAGATGCGTTGAACGCGTCTGCCGGAGAGAAAGAGAACGCGGGAACGAAATCGGCAAATAGTGAAAAGGTGAAACAATTTGGAATTTGGTCTGAGGTGCAGCGCGATGAAGCGGATTGGGCAACGTGTCCTCTGGGGAAAATTTTATGGGACTAATAAATAGTAGATTTCTCACCCGGAAATTTTGATTTTGGACAGGAACTATCCGAAAATGCCCTTTCGGATGCAATAGTGATGGAACGGCTTGGTAAGTTTTTTTTGTATCACATTATTCTGATTTATTTAAACAACAGTCAATATTTATTATACACAAGGAGAAACAATATTGCTACAGTTACAGTTTTTTACATCGTGGCTTTTTTTTTTCCTATTCACAAGATTATTTCTACGATAGCTACCATTCATTACACATTTATTAGAGCACATCGTTTCGGGAGTAGATTTACGTCTTAAAACATATTTACAACATCTAGCTTTCCACAGTTTAGTTACTACTCGATAAAGGAAGAACTCAATTTTCAAGCTATCCAAGATGGATTCCTCTGTTTGCACCTATCTCAATAATTGTCATTCCATTTAAGCTGCACTTTTCCCTTCATTTATACTTGTTTTAAGTAAGGACTAGATGATTCTACGCAGGTTCATATCCCCTTTGCTTTGCGTGCTTCAATTGTTATAAAATTTCTCCATTACACACGCTACTCTACAAACTTAAAGATTCAATCACAGACACATTGTAGTTTTCTTTTTTCGCCTGACACAACGCGAAAAACGAACAAATTGTTGCTCCCATTTTGTCACTCTATATCGTGGGCTGGTGCTTCTCACAAACGACTTTTGGTTATGCGCTACTTAGCTATATGGGATGGGGCTCATCATCATCTTCGCTTGATCGTTTTCGGACATATGCTGAAGAACGGATAGAGATGGCAGTGCAGAGAATAGATCCGCTTCGGATCCGTCTTCAGATCGAAGCCGTCCACCTTCACAACGTTCCACTCGTTCTTCATGCGTGCGTAACTGAAGGATACCTGTAAATGGGGGAAAAGAGAATGATGGTTTAGTAACGTTCAAAGTGGGAACTCTATGTGACAAACTTACCTGATCGTGGAAGGTTTCCGGTCGGATGAATTCCATTGGCTCCAGGTGGGAGTGAAACGCATCCACCACGGTGAGAGGAACGTTAAGGATGTGTTCTGGAATAGAGGGAAACAGAAACAGTGACAGTTGATTAATGCATGTGTGCAAACATTTGCTTTAAAATGTTAGTATTTGAAGTTACATTTTTGATGCAGGACTACTCCCATATTTAATGTTGCCAAATATGAAAATACAACACGTTTTTACGACATAGTTTTAACAAAATCCAAAGCTTTGCTCACTAACTTCGTTTGTAAGAGCAACCAGAAGTCATGAATTACTGAGCAGATGGAGCGGATGAAAGAGGATATAAAAGCTGCTGAGGGAGCGTCTTTCGCGAACACAGCTGTGTTGAATTCCAACATTCTAAGAACAACACTCGGCTCCTCAAAAATTCAAATTTTTCATCACAGCTAGAACCATTTCCGACAGTTTTCAGTCAGTAGCATGAACAAGAGCTATTGCAACATCTCCCCGACCTAAAGAGGAGAATCTATGGGAAGTCGATGATTTTTTTTTATTAAATCGTTTATTTTTACAGGCTCAGTTACATAAGTTTAAAGGAGCCAAACTCCTATCTGTATTGTTACAAGTATATATAAACATTTTTCATTAATTCTAGTGTTAATGAAGTAGAGAACCGATTACTCGCGGTTTGCTCGAGTTTAGAAGGGTGACATTTTTTTCAGGAAAAGGAAGGGATATAAGGATATGTTGACAATGTTCACACTCACATTCGCACTCACATTCATCATACTCAATTCTTAAGCCTATCTTATATCTAATACGTATTTACATTTCACCTTATTCTATTGTTAGTAAGAAGGGATTTGCTTTCTCGCGAAGGAAAAGGAAAAGGAGAATATAAGGATATAAGGACAATCACACACGAAGATCGATAACTTTTAGGAAGACATATATTTGGGACATGTAATCGTGGTCTAACCGAGCCAACACATCTCTCACCGGCACATTGGGCTGTCTTCTTCTGGCCCGAAGAGAGTTTTCTAAATTCGATCTGGCAACAAGATACACCTCGCACGACCAAACAACGTGTTCGATGTCGTGGTAACCTTGGCCACAAGCACAGATATTGCCATCGGCAAGATTAAAACGAAAGAGTAGCGCGTCTAACGAACAGTGATTGGACATGAGTCGAGAGAAGGTGCGAATAAAGTCCCGACTCAAGTCCAGACTTTTGAACCATGGTTTGAGGCTAACCTTAGGGATAATCGAGTGTAGCCACCGACCCAATTCATCTTCGTTCCACTTACGTTGCTAGTTAACGATGGTATTTTTACGGACTAAAGAATAAAATTCATTGAAGGCGATTTGACGCTGATAAATATCGCCTTCAATTGCACCCACCTTTGCCAATGAGTCAGCCCTCTCATTACCCGGAATTGAGCAATGAGAAGGGACCCACACAAAGGTAATGACATAACAGCGTCTGGATAAAGCACTCAAAATTTTTCGTATTCTCTCAAGGAAGTACGGCGAGTGCTTTTCCGGCCTCACTGAACGGATAGCTTCGACAGAGCTAAGACTATCCGTTACAATGTAATAGTGTTCAACAGGTCGTGAGGCGACGCTGTCCAGCGCCCAGTGTATCGCTGCCAATTCAGCAATATACACTGAGCAAGGATTCTGAAGACTGTGGGAGGTGCTAAAAAATTCGTTGAACACTCCAAATCCTGTGGACTCATTCATAGAGGACCCATCAGTAAAGTACATATTATCACAATTGATATCCCCATACTTTGCATTGAAGATCGTAGGAACGATCCCCGATCGATGATAATCTGGAATTCCATGGATTTTCGCCTTCATGAACAGATCAAAATGTACAGAGGAATTGATGTAGTCAGGAAAACAAACACGGTTGGGAATATACGAAGAAGGATCAACCTGCATGGAGATGAATTCATGATATGAAGTCATGAATCCAGAATGAAAATTTAGCCCGATCAGCTGCTCAAAATTTCCGATCACTAAATGATGTCGATGATGGAAGTCAAAAAAATGGCTGACGTAACTGACGTAAAAACGGGCTTAACCATTCGTTTAATAAACCAACTCAGATGGCTGGAATATCCTGGCTTCACGATTTTGAAATGTAACCCGAATATGGCTTTCCGGATGCCGGAATCTATTTTAGATATGAAAAAAGAGAAAAATTACAAGGTCCCTCTGGGTGATAGTCAAAAGTCTTTTTGTTCCATTATTTTTAAGGCCTATTTGAAGACCTTCAAAACCTATGGAGAACATCAACTTGAATTTGAAAATAAAACTTTTCAGTTAGTGTCCATCTCTCTTAAAGTGTTCCTTTTTTCCGATTGTTTTTTTTTTAAGTTTCCGACCACATTAATTTCGCCAAACTACCGTTGGCTTAGTAATCATTTGTTTGTATTGATTAGATTATTGATTGAATGAAACAATCTTCAATTTAATTCAACATATTTGCTTTGTAAGTAAAGAATTTAAATAAAATTTTTTAATTGGTGTTACATGTAACACCAATTCATGCATTGTAATAGATTATGATCTTCGTTACAAGTAAATTCGATGACAACATTTTGCCTAACCATCATACGGTATGCGTAGAAATTCAGTGAGCAGAAGATATGAAGGCATATCTTCCAATGCAGTCTTGAATAACCGAGCCGAAGCGTTGTGTTCGTACCTGCTATTGTAGTCCGTGTGAGACACATTCCGGAATGCAAAAAAAACATGCGGGTACAGAACTACTTTTTATACTATAGAGACTGAGCTATACTTGTTTTCCCTCATTCAATAATGTTTAATCGTTATATCAAGCTTCAAATTACCAAATATATCATAAAATAAAAGAGATGATTTTTGGACATTAAAATGTTATGCGGGGTGATTTGGTCCAGTGAGTGTTTCATCGAAAAAATCATACTTATGTTTATGTAAAGTAACTCGTTTCGAGATAATTCAAACTCGAATCGGATCGATTTTAGTATTATGTATCTTTTCCGAGTTATTATTTCCAGTGTATATAGTACGAGCAAAATTAAATAGTTCGAGCAAAATTTGTCTCGAAGAGAATTGTCAAATTTTTGGGTTTACAAACAAAGCAAATTTCACGGTTATTGCAAATATCAATGCCGAAAAACAAATTTAATTTGATATTATATTAGAATTGTGATTTAAAGGAAAAGATCGCGAAATGTTTTTTGACGATAGCGATAGTGAAGAAGAGAACACGCTTATGCCACAGAGGCGAGAGTTGAGCGATAAAAGCGACTCTCTTTCGCTAAGTGAAAATGAGTGAGTTTGTCTTATGGCGGGTTTACATTAGGGAGATCTATAGCTATAGATGGATTTATTCATCCGAAAATAGATGTAAACGGGTGAGAGTATATATACCACTTCTTCGAGGTATATATGTATAGAATGTATAAAATAAATTCAGGCTTATGTAAACGCTGGCGAATTTCTCACTGGTGAGAAATCACTGAAGTTGGATGCAGTTCTACTTCAGGTGAATAAATTCTCCGAAAATATGAATATATTCATTATATAAGTTCGCGCTAGTGTAAACGATTGATACAATTTCTATAAATCTCATCATATTTGTTCACACGAATATATCACTAGTCTAAACCCACCATTATATACGTTTCCGTTATAAATGATAATAATTATTCTTTTGTTTCAAGGTTTCGGCAGACTAAGTCGAGAAGCATTTCAAAATATTTCGGATTTCGGTGTTCCAAACAACTTTCAGAAGCACTGCTACTCATGCAGCATTGAAATTAGCGGTCATTTTGAATCTTCTCGTTTCTGGCCGTACCAAATTAATGTAATGAAGGAGAAAACATTTTACTTGGTATGGCTCAACCAACAGTTTCATCAGTGCTCAATGAAATGATGCCACTTCTGGAAAGTAGCTTATGCGAAAAATGGATCGAACTGGATACAAAATCATTCAATGAAACAAAACAATATTTCTTCGACAAATTCAAGATACTCGGTGTATTGATGGTACACATATACCCATTCTAAGGCCTACGGAAAATGAACAAATGTACTGCAAATGTGAAGCTTATTGTATTTCGTTGTGATTCCATAGTGCTGAATTAAAAGTATTATATTTATACTCACATACTTGTACAAATAGACGTCAAAACCAAAGGAAATGCAATTAAAATTTTCTTTGATGTAAGGTATAGCATTAAAATCAACGTTTCACTAGAATTCTCCTATACGACGATTCACCATTTCTTGTCGAGACATTTCGTTTCGTTTCGAGTTGAAAAATGCTCGAACACAATGTACGCCATGTCAGACTTTACTCGATACTCTACTACTGCCTTATTCAATTCGTTCGTTTCGAGATTCATAATGGCAAAAGTGGTCTAAACGAAGAAAAATCACTCGTTTCGAAATGCCACCCCGGGTTGTTGTTGTTGTTGTTGAGTTATAGAGGCTTTAAATCATAGAGTTCATTCGCCTTTAGCGAGGTGTCTTGGCCAGATTCCTGACCAGAAAAATTGGCCATCTTGAGTTCTGCATGGATCTTTTCACTGTTGTTCGAGCATTTTCAAACACTTTCGATGTTTGGTCAAATAAATCCGTACTTAATGGTCTGCGTTGCTCTTTCAAGCTCCTCCTTCTTCCAACGTTATCTGTCCATCCTCTTTTTGTAATTCAGTGGCATCTGGAATCAATTAGCCCAAAGGAAAGCCTCAAACCTGTAGGACCAATTCACCCCACACAACATGCAAAAATTAAAATGCAATTAATTTCATTTATTGTTGTCAAACTTACAGGTGCGCTGTACCAAATTGTTCCTCTTCTGCAGGCGAACAGAACTTTACTACACAATACATGAAAAGCTTGTTTAATCATTGGGAAAAACCTTGAAACGTCGATCGCAAGACTCACATTTTTTGACAATCATAGTGCTTACTGTGTTCGTGCTACCGTTTCCTTCCACCTGTCGAATTTTACCAAATCTTTTTTACGTTAGGTAAATACGGTTCAACAAAATAAGGAGATGACAAAAGAAACTTCAAGTCGAGTCGTACTTTTTGAGATAAAGGGGTGGTCCAAATTACCCCGTATGTTCAACTCACCCCGTGTTACCCTACGTGTCAGGGAAACATATTAGGTTGTCAAAAAAGTCCTGCGGTATTTCCGCGAGGTGTCGTTGTAAGCGCGTAGTTCTAGTTGTATCCATTGTATCGAGTCATACTATAGCTTGTTGGAAGGGTATTTTTGCGCGCTATAATATAGTCCTTGACAGTGTTTTGTTTGGTTAAGTCGTTCGTGAGTTATAGTGTCGCAAATATGGAGCAAAATAAAGAGAAAATCCGACATATTTTACAGTACTACTATGACAAAGGCAAAAATGCATCTCAAGCTGCCAATAAAATTTGTGCAGTTTATGGACCCGATACAGTTTCCATTTCCACCGCACAACGATGGTTTCAACGTTTTCGTTCTGGTGTAGAGGTCGTCGAAGATGCGCCACGCTCCGGAAGGCCTGTCGTTGAAAATTGCGACAAAATCGCTGAATTAGCCGAGAAAGAACGGCATAGTAGCAGCCGTAGCAACGGCCAAGAGCTGGGGATAAGTCATCAAACCGTTATTAACCATTTGAAGAAGCTTGGATACACAAAGAAGCTCGATGTATGGGTGCCACACACGTTGACGCAAAAAATCATCTTTGACCGTATCGACGCATGTGAATCGCTGCTGAATCGCAACAAAATCGACCCGTTTCTGAAGCGGATGGTGACTGCCGATGAAAAGTGGGTCACTTACGACAACGTGAAGCGCAAACGGTCGTGGTCGAAGCACGCTGAAGCGGCTCAGACGGTGGCCAAGCCCTCATTAACGGCCAGGAAGGTTCTGCTGTGTGTTTGGTGGGATTGTCAAGGAATAATCTATTATGAGCTGCTTTCCTATGGCCAAACGCTCAATTCGGACCTGTACTGCCAACAACTGGACCGCTTGAAGGTAGCACTCATGAAGAAGAGGCCATCTTTGATAAACAGAGGCCGCATTGTCTTCCATCAGGACAACGCCAGGCCACACACTTCTTTGGTGACGAGCCAGAAGCTCCGGGAGCTCGGATGGGAGGTTCTTTTGCATCCGCCGTATAGTCCGGACCTTGCACCAAGTGACTACCACCTGTTTTTGGCCATGGCGAACGAGCTAGGTAGTCAGAAGTTACCCACAAAAGAGGCCTGTGAAAATTGGCTATCCGAGTTTTTTGCCAATAAGGAAGCGAGCTTCTATAACAGGGGTATTATGAAGTTGGCATCTCGTTGGGAACAAGTCATCGAACAAAACGGCGCATATTTGACTTAAAACAGATGATTGTAACTAATTTTATGAACAAATGAAAATTCAAAAAAAAATACCGCAGGACTTTTTTGACAGCCTAATATTTCGATTTGCACAAGGGCAAGCGAGTACAAAAGTACTTGCCGCGCGCATGTATTTGCAATGCGGATTGCCCCAAGCATTCGAAATCTCTCATTTTTTCGTGTGAGACTTAGACTATCGATTCGTGGTTTGATAGCTATATTTTTTTTTTGTTAAATTCACGAAAAAAAATCAACTTTTACTTAAGGTATTAAAGCCCGTAAGGCCTACTCTTTCTAGCTAGCAAGCGAAGGTGTGCTATTCACATGTACAGGAAATGAACAAATTTTAAGTTTCGCGCAACGAAAACAAGCAAAACACACAAAGCCAAACACTGATGGCCAGAAGCGACCTATAATCATCTGCACTCTTCGCTTTTTTCGCCTGCTTTGCCATGGCTCGGATGGTTGTGTCAATTGCAATGTCAGATGCACTTCAAGTGAAATATTCGCTAGCGTTCGCAGCTCGAGGGGAAACATGTTACACAAAACGAGCAGAATAAGTGACCTTTGTTGTTTCGGGCACAGAAAGATTCTGAGAATTTTCCTCAGAGGAGATACTTATACTTATACGCTAGCGACAGCTTACTTACTATGTAAGGGTGGAGTTTACTTCGCAAATATTCTCTTTTCGCTATCCCCCTTCGTTGTTTCTATTCCAGTGGCTGCATAAGTTGCCCGTTATTGACAGCTCTGTTCGCGAAAGCACACCAACGGACAGAAAAAAATGTATGGGGAAATGGGGATGCTTCCAATTTTAATCAATTTAAACCATATAGGGGAAATGAGGTAAAAATGAACAGGGTTGGTAAAATGAACCAGTGCTCAAACTTCAATAATTAAGCTATAAATAAACTGATACTTCTTCATTATCCTATTCTTAGAACTTTTGAAGCTGTTTAAGACACCCTGTTATGCATGAAATTGTCAAATGCAAAAAATAATAAATAAAACATAAATTTCTCTCACTGTAGCCATTTTGATGTAAATTTGTGCGCATCGTATTTAAGGAATTTCCCGAGAAATTTAAAACATTCGTCCTGATATCTTCGACAAATCACCAACTGTTCACATATTCAATGAGAGGTGAACAGATATTTTGTTTGGTTTCAGTGATTAATTCACAATCGGAATTTCTTTGTTGTTTGGGGCAAAATGTGCCACCACTGGATAACGACTAACAATGTCATGTTTTGCAAAGCTGATCTGCCTCATCAAATGTTGCTTTTCAAGGGGTTCCTTTTGTGGCTCTGACCCTGGAAAAATATGCCACCTCGACCAAAACCAAACCTCAATATGTGAAGCGTTATGTGTTTCTTACTACTTTTTCGCACGTATGAGTAAATTCTAATTACTACTCTTGGTGATTAAGCTCAGCTTGATTCATACATGTACCTACTATTTCAATAATGATTTAAACAAATTTAGATAAGGAACAACGCATAAATCTATCCCATTCAACATGATATGTGTAATTGTTCATTTTACCACCACCATGTGATCATTTTAACCGCACGATAAAAAAATGCTCGATTTTACATCTTATTTTCTTTTAATGAAAAATGTACTATTTTTATTTTTTTATAATAAGAACCGTTTGATATCTTGAACAACAGTTAGTTAAGCTATAATATTCTTCGAAGAACAGATATTGTAGCAGTATGTGGACGCAGTAAATGGGCATATTCCTTAGGGTGTTCATCTTAACCGCTTTTCCCCTACAGACTATGGGATTGTAATGTATAGCATATCAAACAAATCTTAGAAAATTTCCAATTTGATTGGTCTCTTCTTCTTCTTCTTAAATGGCACTAACGTTCCTAGAGGAACTTCGCCGTCTCAACGTAGTATTACTTGTGGTAGTATTACTAGTACTTAGTAGAGATTTCTATGCCAAATGACTAGCCTTGAATGCATTCTGAGTGGCAAACTCTAGAATACGCGTGACCACAGTGCAAGTCGGAGGAAATTTCTTTGACGAAAAATTCCCCCGACCAGAACGGGAATCGAATCCGAACCCCCGGCATGTTAGGTGTGACGCTAACCATTCGGCCACGGGAGCACACAATTGGTATGCAAATCGTTAAAATCCGTTCGCAGCAAAAATAGTGTAAAGAAGTTGCTCATATGAATCCACTGGACTGGAGACACCTCTAGGGAAAAGACGATTCGGATAACGATATGATAAATTCGGTGGTTTACAATAGACTGACTGTTTCATATTTCGGTTGAAGTGTTTGAACCTAATAAGTTCATTTGGTGTAGTATAAGTGTTATACGGTTCACTGGGTTCAACTCGTTTTATAGAAAGTTCATTACAATCGGACACCCAGACATTTACGATGTCCTCATCGAAGTTCAATATATTTCATAATTCACACTTAAACAAATTCAATTGTTTTCTTCGTCGCTCATGTGATCTTCGCCGACTAGTTTTATCTCATCTATCTCAGCAGCTTCACACCATCTCTTCATGTGATCCACAGAGTATACGGTCGAAAAAGAACGAACGCCAATTCCCGGAACTGTAGCTACTCTGTAACGATCATTCGGCAGCACTTCGGTGACAATAAATGGCCCTTTGTACCGCGGTTCCAACTTATGACTGCCTCCTGGAATGTATTGGTCCTTCACTACCAGCACCAAGTCATCCACTTCGTAACGGGTCGCTGTTCGATGTCGCCTATCGTAGTATTGCTTCTGCTTTTCTTGGTTTTCTCGCGTGACTCTTTCCACCCGATTACGAATTTCTGCGATTGGCTCTGCTAACCGACTGTTCTCGGTTGAAATGACAGAGATTATTTCGTTCTGATCTATATCTTTCGGTTTATACGACAGCACGAGTGTGGCTGGTGATACTTTGGTGGTAGAGTTCGGAGCTGTATTGATCGCACTTCGCACGAATTTGGCTTTCTCATCCCACCTTCTATCTGCCTCGGAGAGTTGCGAGAATGGTACGATTACTCCTCTCCACCTGTCCATTTCTCCGAGGGGTTCCCACGGCTACCAGAACGTGATCAATTCCATAGGCTTCACAATACTGCTTAAACATTTTTGCGGTAAACGCAGTTCCCCGATCAGTAATAATACGAGATGGCAAACCGAAAACACTGGACATCTCTTCCAACATCGTTATCACTGAAGACGCATTGGTGGACCTCACTGGCTTTACCAACAGAAATTTTGAGAACCCACATACAATGGCCAAGATATGCTCGTTTCCCTTGGCAGACCTAGGAAATGGTCCTAGATGATCCATGTGTATCGTATGAAATGGTATCGGTGTCTTCGGGATCGGATTCAGGAAACCTTCAGGTCTCCCTTGCTTTGATTTGAAATAAGCACATTTCGGACACGCAGCAATGTATGCTCGCACATACTTTCGCATTTTAGGAAACCAAAAAAAATCACCCATCATCTCCAATACTTTCTCTTCTCCAAAATGACCCTTTTCATCATGATAACTTCTCAGCATCCTCCAACGAACAGCCTTAGGCACTACCCAACACATTCGACCTTCTACCTTACGGTACAACCGATGGTTTTCGCATATGTAGTTATCGTGAATCTGCTTATCTTCATCACACAACGGATCTCGTGAGAGTTTGTTAATTATCTCGACCAACCGCTCATCTTTTCTCTGCATGCTCACCAGGAAATCAGTATTAGAGATCTCCAACACCATGATGTTTTCTGCTACCGATTCTATATCGATCGGCGATCGACTGAGAGCGTCAACGTGCCGCATCCTCGTCCCTCCTCGATGTTCAATTCGGAAGTCGTATTCTAACAATTTCAAAAAATATCTAGCAATTCTAGAGTTCATCTCTCTCTTTCGTACTTCGTACGGACTGTTCCGCGATCCGAGATACATATGCTCGGATCGCGGAACAGTCCGTACGAAGTACGAAAAATCTTCCTATTAAATACTGCCTAAACCTCTCTACACTCGCCACCACGCCCAGTAGCTCAAGCTCATAGCTGTGATATACAGCTTCCACTTTTGAAGTCTTCCTGCTGAAATAACCAACAGGTTTCCACGCATCCTCACACTTTTGCAGCAGTATTCCAGCCAAACCCACACTAGAAGCATCGGTATGCAGCTCGATTTCCGCGTTGGGATCATATAACACCAACAAAGGTCGCTCCACTAACAGCTGTTTAATTCTGCGAAATGCTTCCTCCTGTTCTGCTTTCCAAACAAATTCGCTATCCTTTTTTAGCAGACGAAACATAGGTTCCGCGATTATGCTATAATCTTGCACAAATCGCCGGAAAAATCCGGACAACCCCAAAAACTGCTGCACTGAATGAATGGAAGTTGGAGTTGGAAACACTTCAAACCCCGAAAAACAAATGGATTTTTTGAAAAAGTGGCTTTTTCGCAAATTTATTGTGAATCCTTCGTCTCGCAGAACCTTTAAAAGTTCTTCAAAACCTTCTAGCAATTCTTTTTCGTTTTGACCCGGTAAGACCAGATCATCGATGTAGGCGACCGCCACAATTTTTTTCTTTTTCAAAACTTCAACTATTTTATACATAGCCCTTTGAAAGACACAACCATTAGCCAAACCAAAGGGCATCCTCAGGAAACGGTAATGACCATTCGTGTTCGAGAAAGCTGTATAAATCTGGCTCTCCGTATCCAACGGAATCTGATAATAGCCACTATATAAATCGACTGCGATGAATAACCGTGCACCAGCCAGCTTCTGCAAAGACACCTCGATGTCGGGCATAGGATATTTGTCCTTGATTGTCTTCGCATTTAATAGCCGATAATCAACGGCCATCCTAAACTGATTATTTTTCATCGGAACCAACACTACTTGGCTGTTGTATGAAGATTCCGTTTCAGCAATAATACCTGCGTCCAGCAATTCACTCACGATTTCACGAAGAACATTTTCCCGAGCGTACTCCAACTTTCGCGGTTTCAAGTACACTGGAACTTCGTCAGTGATATTTATTCTAATCACCGCCGATTTCGCACATCCCATCTCCTTCATATTGAGAGCAAAACAGTCTCGATACTGTTGTATCATCTGAATTAACCGTTGATTCAATTCATCTTCTCCATCACTATTAAGCGATTTTTGGTCGATCTCTCTCCCAGATTTTACTTCAAACGTGTACATTGGGGCCACTGCTATTTCTGCTTCTCGTGCCTCCGATATAGGATCAGAATACTTCGACTCCGAGTCTCTCTCCCACGCAAATTTCACATCACCTTTGCGCTTTACCATCACCAGTCTATCCTGGTCAATCACATCCTCTCCCAAGACGATCGCCGTATCCTGAACCCATGTAGGTACTACTTGAAGTTCCACTGGCAGAATAATCCCATCGACCTGCAGCTGAGCACACAGTTTCGAGGACACCGTAACTTCCTTTTTCCCAAAACCACGTAACACCCTGTGACTGGGTTTTGATTCTCCGACCTTCTTGGCGAATAGTTGACACTCGACCGCCAGGGCCTTCAACGTGAGACCAGCCACCTCTACATTTTTGACAAAAACGCTTTTTTGGTCCACCACTCGCATCACTTTCGGACTTTGCTCACTGAATTGTTCCAACTTCGATGCGAGCTAACCAATACGTTCTCGGATGACAGAACGATCTACGTACTCACGAAACATAATCTCCCGACGTATTTCTTGTAGAACAAGGCGTCCCTTTCTATGTTCTATTGTTCATACACTGTCTGTCTATGGCTCCGACTCATTACTGCCATGTGCTCACCACATGATCACTGTCGTATACTCAATAGATTGACTCCGTAGTGCTTCCAAAAGCTCCTCGCTTCCTGGGTAATTTTTCCCTAAAGCATCCTCACAATGCTTTTTTACACGACTCGTGTGGCGCCTTTCTTCAACCACTGTATATCTCCGTACCACCTTCACTTTGGGTCGCTACCGTTGAAAATTAGCATAATACACCGCGACTTCCAATCGGTATACCATTACGGCCCAATCCTGTCTACAGAATGTAAAGAAGTTGCTCATATGAATCCACTGGACTGGAGACGCCTCTAGGGAAAAGACGATTCGGATAACGATATGATAAATTCGGTGGTTTACAATAGACTGACTGTTTTATATTTCGGTTAAAGTGTTTGAACCTAATAAGTTCATTTGGTGTAGTATAAGTGTTATACGGTTCACTGGGTTCAACTCGTTTTATAGAAAGTTCATTACAATAGTTATTAACGTTAACTCTATTTCATAAAAAGGGGACCCGTTTTCTGATTTGGGACCCTTAATTTAAGACGTATTCCTACGTCAAAAAACTACATAGGATTGTATTGGTGTGCTTCGTTCGCATTCGCTAGCTTCTAGTGAACGAAATTGTTTGTTTCTCTTCGTCAATTATCGTACAATCAAATGCGTACTCCGATCCAATGTCACCTCAGCCATAGAATCCAAATCTGTACATTGGACATTTTTTGTAACGGTGATAAAAAGATGAAGAGGGTAGATGCATGAACAATTGTTTTTGCAATACATTTGGTACATTGGACCTTTTCAAAAGTTACGCGAAAATGAACATTTTCTTTTTTCACTTCAATGATACACATTGATTTGATGTTTTTGTTTTCGCAATGTGAAACAATAACATCACACGATTTCATCACGGGAACACCTAGTGGCTTGCACAAATGTGTGCGAAATCATATTCCTTCGGTTGGGTGCATTCGCAATTTTGCTTGTTGCACGCGGTAGCATAAGAGAAACAGAGTACAGTAGAATCTCGATTATCCGCGAGCGGACGATCCGCGGTGCGGATTATCCGCTGAAGCGAGTTCTATAGTAATTCTATAGAGCTTTCCGGAATTGGTCGGTGAGTGAACTTGTGCTCTTGATCTTTTGTTTCGGTCATGGCTTTTACATTGTCTGCCCTCTGATATACACGACCATACAGATGGATAGTTGAATGATTTCTGTGTTGATAAAACGTGTTGAAATATCTTTTTAAGAAAATTGCGATGGCACTTTATTTTTAGCCCCCTATTGCGTTATCTGCTATTTTCGTTATCCGAGGTTACCTTTCCAGACTATTCTGCGGATAATCGGGGATCTACTGTAATTTGATTTGATTGACCGCATAGTTGCAACTGTTAGTTCCACATCAATTCAAGCTTTTCGGCTTGTGCCTGGAGCACACTTTCAATCAATCTACACGTCACACTACTTACCGATGATGAAACCCATGGTGACGTCATCGGGGAAGCGAATCTTATCGCCTATGGCCACGAACTTGCCGCTACCGGCGATCGGCAGCATCTTCAGTGCGAGCGCCCTACTTATGCAGAACCCGGCACCACCGGTTGCGAACCAGAAGGTAACCTTCTTGTTCACCTCCGTTGACGATTTGGTCTGGAATGAAACATAAAGAAAGAAATAAATAAGCTATAGTTAGCGTTTAGTTTGACATACAAAGTTGAGCGAAAAGACGAAATAAAAGTTCAAGCGTTGGACAAAAACAAGAGTGAATCAATTCAGATCTCGATAGTGTACATCAGCAAATAACGACCATTATTTACTGACTTCTGCTGCTACCGTTCCAACGGCGATTCGATGGGAGAGAGTGGCTGTTTTTGTCTCAGCAGAACCCAGGAGTCTCCTTTTAAGGGACCTCCGGGGAGATCGATGCGTACATATACACAATCATTCATGTGATATCGTGATTGATCGCTACCAAAAATCTTCAGCCGAATTTGGACAAAGTGATAGAGCGATAACGGATTCCCGGACAACACAGCTTCCAGTGTCACAGAATATATACAACAACCGAAAAAAACAGAAACCCATTCGGATGGGGTCAAGTTTTCGCTCGGCAAACAACTTCACATACTGAATAATTCATTTGATTTCTGGTTTCGGGACATTTTCGAGTACCCATCGCGAGCGGTCGGTCCGATGGTAAGAATAAATCTATCATATTTGTGAAAGGCTTCTTCTCCTTCTTTTTTTGCGCTTTGTGTTCCGCGTAAACCGAGCTTACCGCGAGTATTACCTTTGTTTATTTATTGCTTCTCCCGCCCGATGCTGACATAATTTGGTGCACATTATTCAGCCATTTGGTGGGTGTCTTCGTTGGAGTCTTTTCGCTCGCTCCCTTCAAGCGGTGGCCAGTTTGACAGCTGCGGCCGCTTATTAATATACTATCAACAATGGTCGATCGCGAATGCGAATCACCCCCTGCTGAGCCGAAATCAAATTCCGAACCGCTGTGCGAAGCGTTCGGACGTGGTGTGATTTTAATTAGATTCATAATAGATCAATTATGTCCGCAGCTTAGCGCTCAGCATCTGAGAGATAAAGAGAAAACGGCTAAGAGTTTAGATTAATGTTGTCATGCCGCAGCCGCCGCCATCCATCCGATGGAAATTCAAACAAGTTCGTCCTCCCCGTTGTCCACACGTTTCAGCAGCATCTCCAACTGCTCTGCCAACAAACAAAAGCAATATGCGGGTTAATTTGTCCGGAGCTCTTCTCTTCTTTCGAGCAAGTGAGTGTCCAAAACACGTGTTTACCTGACGCGATTTCAGCCTCCCATTGTTGGGATCTTCCCGGTCACGAAAATATTGTAATTCTGTCCCCGACCTGTGGTTTTACAACCTCGAACGCACAGCATACGGCGTACGGGTATTCTTCCTGAGCTGCCGCGCTTTTTATCTGCGCTTGGTGATCTTGTCCCCTCGCTTTTTTTGGGGGATTTCTGCGCGGGACCATTTATAATTCTCTGGGTGGCTTGTGTGCTTGCGTCGGCTCGGATCGGATGTGTTAATCATCACGACTGCATCTTGGTGCCTTAACTACCTGCCTGTCAGTGCGGAAACATGTGTCCACCCAAAGAAGTCACAAAAATTATATTTCTGCCGTGCGTTCGCTCCTGTCGATTACATAAGCCCACCCTTCTCTGGTGGGATGCCTTCGCTCGGTCAGATTCCTCAACTAGTGTGCCTTTGGTGGGGTAGGATCTTGTTTATCAGATTTTGTATTTTGTTACAAAGTAATTGATCAAACTGGTGAAAATCTACTATTTTTGCCATTACAGAGTGATTGAAGTAAAACATTACTAATTTTAAAAACGGGTTTTCTCTCATTTCTCTATCGATAATATTGTTCACAATAAAAAAAACTATTATGTGTACCGGAAAGTTTTTTCGGTTTTACAACAGATGGCGTAACTTGATTTTTATTCCAGTGAATCAAATTTCCAGACATTCGTTGGAAAGCTACTGTCATTGCGCGTCTTTTTCAGTAAATGTCAAAAAGTTGAAGCGTGAACAACATAGTTTTTTGTCACTTCGAATGTGTCGAATTTTATTTGATATCTATCATTAGGTGACATGGTTTTTTTTACGCGGATTTTCGAATCAACGCGTTTTTTTTACGCGGATTTTCGAATCAACGCGTTTTTTTTTACGCGGATTTTCCAATTAACGCGGTTTTTTTAACGAGATACGTATCCCCCGTGTAAAAAAAATCCTGGGTGTACTTCAATATGAAGAAGAAAGCTGCGGAAAGTCATCGCATTTTGGTGGAAGTTTATGGTGACCATGCTCGAACTGAGCGAACGGGTTGGACGTGGTTTGCACGAGTTGAGAGTGGTAATTTTGACATGGAAGACGAAAAACGTTCCGGACCGCCAAAAAAGGTTGAAGATGAAGAATTGGAGGCTTTACTCGATCAAGATCCATCACAAATGCAACAAGAACTTGCAGATACACTGGGAGTAGCTCAACAAACCGTATCCGATCGTTTAATAGCAATGGGAATGAACCGAAAGATAGGACATTGGGTGCCGTATGAATTGAAGCCACGAGATGTCGAACGCCGCTTTTTCACCTGCGAACAATTGCTCCAACGGCATAAAAGAAAGGGTTTCTTGCATCGAATCGTTACTGGCGATGAAAGGTGGGTCCATTACGACAATCCTAAACGTCGGGCAACGTATGGATACTCCGGCCATGCATCAACATCCACGGCCGCGCGGAATATTCACGGCCAGAAGGTTATGTTGTCTATTTGGTGGGACCAGGTAGGTGTGGTGTACTATGAGCTGCTAAAACCGAATGAAACCTTTACGGGGGACCTCTACCGACGACAATTGACGCGTTTGAGCCGTGCACTGAAGGAAAAACGGCCACAATACGAGCAAAGACACGATAAAGTTATTTTGCAGCACGACAATGCACGGTCGCATGTCGCGAAACCGGTCAAAACATACTTGAACGCTGAAATGGGAGGTCATATCCCACCTACCGTATTCTCCAGATATTGCTCCGTCCGATTACTACCTTTTTCGATCGATGCAACATGGCCTGATTGACCAGCACTTCTCCAATTTTGATGAAGTCAAAAATTGGATCGATTCGTGGTTAGCCGACAAACCGGGCGATTATTTCCGCAAAGGAATCCATGAATTGCCATTGAACCATTTTTTTGCAGAATAAAGCATTAATTTTTGAAAAAAAACCAAGAAACTTACCGGTACTCCTTTTGCAACAATCAAATCAACGGCAATTGATGTTGCTGAATTCGTTTTTCGTTGGATTCTAATGAGTTTTTATTTTATTGCTACACAATTTCTAAATTAGCTCCCAATTCCTTTTTACTTCTTCTTTTTCTTGATTTGAATTATTGAGGCTTTGTACTCCAACGGGATAGTTTGGTGATACTGATTATGTTGTCTTGAACTATAGAGACTTTAAACTTCTTCAGTCCATTCGCCTCTAGCCTTGAAAAAGACCTAAACCTTTGGCCTTGAGAAAGGCCATTTTGAAAGCCGACGTCGACTGGTAGCTAGCGGAATAACTGTTGAATAGCATATTTGGATATTTTTACTGATGTTTTGGCATATTTGGATATTTTTTCATCGAGCACAATACACAGTACCTTGAAATAGGACTTATTCAGCAGGATGAACAAATGGCGTGAAAAATGTGTGAAATCCGAAGAATAGCCCCGTTTTATTCTACAATTGTTCAATAGTTGGTTTCAAAAAGTATATAATTTTCTTTATTTTAATAGGTTGAAGACATATTTTCAATCGACTGATGTAAATATCCTTGCGATTTGACGAGAAATGATCGAGTTATAGGAGTTCAACAAGCAGTAAATACATAGTTTAATATGTTGGTTCTGATTCATATTTGTATTGATTGCAGAGCGCAGAGCGCAGAGCGACAAAAGAAAATCCGAGCCAAATTGATGGTGTGGTGGCGAAGACGATAGCGTTTGTTCCACCGTGGTACAAAATTTCCCCTTCAGTTTTCAACCGAAGAACACAGCTCTCGCTGCAATATACATAATATCCTATTTCCATCCGGCTTGAATTGTGCAGCTCATTGGCGCCGAAAATGATGCACGAATTCGTACATATTGAAAAAAAATTCTCACAAGCTGTCTTTCTACAAAAAATAAAGATAAGAATCAATTTGTTCTTATTCTATTATATTATAGTTTATTATTCCGGATATTAGTTTAGAATGCATCAAGCTTTTTAGTGATATTTTTGGTGGCCCTGAAAAGGACTGATAGTTTGCGTGGTATTATGGAATCAGCTGAAGATGTTTGATTCATGATTAAATTGTCTGGAGAACAACCATCTGAAGTTGACCGTCTGTCGAAATCTGTTTCCTTATTGTCAATGCACGTAATGCATTACTTCTTCTAGACACACACACTATAGTCACAGGCGATTCTTTATTTGTATCAACGTATAAAATCAAAAATGCTTACGCGTGACTCAATCATATACAAACACTCTCCACCGACGCGAA
This sequence comes from Toxorhynchites rutilus septentrionalis, assembly GCF_029784135.1. Classification (NCBI taxonomy): domain Eukaryota; kingdom Metazoa; phylum Arthropoda; class Insecta; order Diptera; family Culicidae; genus Toxorhynchites; species Toxorhynchites rutilus. The sequence continues at coordinate 303,923,589 of NC_073745.1, read as the reverse complement.
ATATCATCACACGTTAGATATGATAACAAAAATGCAGTACAACCCCCATAAGCCACGGAATTGAGTGGCAAGGTCACTGCAGATATCGAAAACCGCGGATAACACAATAATGGACGAAAAATGAGGTGCAAACACTAAATGGAGATATTTCAGCATGAAAACTATGTTTTATCATCACAGAAATCACCGAATTATTTGAAACGTGTGAACGTGCACGACCAAAACAAAAGAGCAATTGCCTACCATTCACTGACAAAATTTTCAGAAGACCTCTTGAATTACTACAGAACTCGCTTTCGCGGGTAATCGAGATTCTACAATTGCAGTGCGGTTAGACATCTTTCATTCACAAACCCTCCCTACGAAGCGATTTTGTCCTCAAATTTGCTTTTGGCAACGCATTAGAAAACATCAACAGCAATGTGTGCGTGTGATGCAAGGATACAGAAGTGTTCTCCACTAAACGGTATGCGATTTGGATTGGATTTGATTACTCAGCTTGTTTTCCGTTTCATTTTCCCTTTGATTGATTGTGTTAAGTACTTTACAGTTTCTATTACTGATTTCTTCGCAGCGCGGAAGGTATTTCTATGCATAAAGTGTGTTTCAGTTAAGATTTGGTCGCTTACTAGTTGTCATATTGGGAAATTATAGATAGCGTTTCGATCCGGGTTTGTCCATTCAGTAGCAAAAATTTCATCAAGACTGGAGAACACATTCAAAAATTATTGACGATGGAACGCGAAAGATGCACATTCACGTTAAAAACCGACATGGTCAGCTCAAACGTTACCGCGAGACCCTTACTTTGGATCGTGTAGAGGTGCAACATACGACCGGAATCTACGAGCAAAGGTAATTCGATCAGTCCACAACAATCCTGGGCTCTTCTTGCGGGATTTGGCGAAAAAGTTCACGGCGAGTCACATTCTGATGCGACAAGGCTTGCGATCAAGGATGGAAAACAAGGGAGCATGATGTGATTTACGATTAATCGCAAACTGCACAGATCGTAATCTGTGCAAACTGCGACCAACTATTAATCCTCACCCATCATAACCAAATGATTTTCTCTTGGTAACTCTGAGTTGACCAAAGCATTGCTAGACTGAAACTAGTTCGAATAATTGAGTTACTCTCCTTCCTCGTTTTGTTTTCAACTCCTAACAAGAATTTGCTCCATGGGAATGAGTGTCTCTATGACGTACGATTCTCGCTCTCTCGTCCGGGCGTTCAATTTTCCTTTCCGAGCGCGTTTACTTCGATGAAACTGGGTAAAATAAAAAAAAATGCGCTACAGCAGATAGGACGACTTTAATGTTTCATGTTTCACAGAGGATTTCTCAGATGGTGTTTAAATTAATCGAGAGACTACAAACAATAATCCCCCTCAAATCACTAATTTTATGAGTTAATGTAAATGCGTTATTGGCCAAGGCTATTACGACATCGAACACGTGGTCTTATATTTTTCCGCCTGCCCAAATACAGACCACTTTTTTCGGGGCCGAGTAAACTGGTGTCTAGAAAAGACCTTGAATACCTTGAATCAATCAAAAAACATAAATTAGCGCAAATATGTCCACATGTGTTTTTTTGTTTAAGCACGTAAATATTTGCTCATAATTTTTTTGGATTGTGGCACTCTACATAATTTGTATGCAGATAGACTATCCACAGTTTGTGGGGGGATGGAATACTCATACAACTCAAATGGATAATGATTATCTGCTATCACAAAGCTGAATTTTTTTTTGACGTTTTGTTTTACTATTGATTCATTCAAAAAAAAAAGCTTTATTTTTAAATGTTTTCTTATCCTGAGACTGGCTCACCATATTGCACTGCTACTAAAACCGTAGGCTAACTTCAAGTATATTTTTTATTCATTTTCGGCGAATAATCAATAGAGTGCCGTGTTATGAAACATCAGAGTAATAGCAAAAACAATATAACGATCATAAGGTGTTGGACAGGTTATTCCAGACGACAATGGACTATATTCCATCTGATCATCTTTAGAAAGGTTAATGACCTTCAAAGGATAAATTTATCTTGGGCACATTGAATTGATGTTCATGACATCCAGTCGGACGTTTATTCGCTCTGATAGTAATTGTGTGGTCCTCACAAATCATATATTCCAATGCCGTCAGTTCACTGAAATTATTCGCATACCGTTTGATGACAAGGTAGGATGTTGATAATCGTTTGCTGCGATACCTATTGTTCCAACAGTATTCATTCGACAATATGAAGACTGAATACCTGAAATTGACCAGATTCAACCATGCAAATCTGCGGTCAAAGCAGTATGTACACTTGAGAGATGCAACAAGTTTGAAGGGATATAAAAAAACATTCGTTCACAAAAACAAGTCGTTCGATAAATCTACTGCCACATATGTCGGAAGTCCACGATACATGAATATCATACGTCCATACTATTTCATTACATTTATTCGCAACGAAGAACGTAACCACACAGAATTGAATTAATCAAATATGTGATCCGTTTTATCTACAAAATTAAAAAGGGTCTGAAATTCAATCGAATTCGAAAGGTGTTTCGTGAAGTCACTAATTGAATTACTATTGGAAAAATTATTTGGAGAGAAATATGAATGTTCAGAATTATTGGAATCTAAAAACGATTTTGGGCGGGATGAGATTCGCCCAAATCTGCTGGTAATAAAATTAATCAATTGCATCCATTACCCGTCACCATAGTTAACTGGCAACGCAAATGGAACGAAGATGAATTGGGCCGGTGGCTCCACTCGATTATCCCTAAGGTTAGCCTCAAACCATGGTTCAAAAGTCTGGACTTGAGCCGGGACTTTATTCGCACCTTCTCCCGACTCATGTCCAATCACTGTTCGTTAGATGCGCTACTCTTTCGTATTAATCTTGCCGACAACAATCTTTGTGTTTGTGGCCAAGGTTACCACGACATCGAGCACGTTGTTTGGTCGTGCGAGCTGTATCTTGTCGCCAGATCGAATTTAGTAGTCACCCTTCGGGCCCGAGGAAGGCAGCCCAATGTGCCGGTGAGAGACGTGTTGGCTCGGTTAGACCTTGATTACATGTCCCAAATATATGTATTCCTTAAAGCTATCGATCCTCGTGTGTGATTGTCCTTATACCCTTAGTTTTTCCTTTTCCTTTTCCTTTGTGAGAGATCGGATCCCTTCTTAAGAATAAGATGAAATGTAAATACATATTAGATATAAGATAGGTTTAAGAATTGAGTGTGATGAGTGTGATTGAGAGTGTGATTGAGAGTGTGAGTGTGATCAATGTCAACATATCCTCATATCCCCTCCTTTTCCTGAAGAAAATATGTCACTTTTCTAAACTCGAGTTGACCGCGAGTAATCGGTTTCCTATATTATTAACATTAGAATTAAGGAAAAATGTATATATACTAGTAACAATACAGTAAGGAGTTCGGCTCCTTTAAACCTATGTAACTGAGCCTGTAAAAATAAACGATTTAAATAAAAAAAAAAAAATCCATTACCCGTCTGCTGTTTATCGGGTGGGAGACGACAGCAAAATAAAATCGACACGAGACTGAGTCAGCCACTCACTGCGGTCTGTGCAATAGAGAAATAAAAATCCCTCGATGAGTGTCGTAAGATTTCAGTTGATCGTCTCTTGTTACACTTTCCGATCAAGAACTCATCATCCGCTCTATGGAATGGGATTAATCGTTTATGGCTTGCACTCACGATAAAACTTGAGTAGTAGAAGTAATGCATCGAGAGTGCAAGCAGTGGGGATTCCGCTCTCATATTGCTTTTTTGAGATCTTGGTAGCTCACCGTTCCAAGTATTCTCTCTGTGTACATATGAAGAATAAAAGAGACTCGCCTGCTGGGGGTGATTTAAAAACATCCGACTAGAGGGATATACTTATTCATTGATCGTTGAATGTGATTTTTTACCATCCCTGCTTGCGATCGTATCATGCCAGCAAACACCTCAACAGGAAACCGAAACAACTGGCCTGACTTGGCAAGCTGCCACTACAGCCGGGATGTCGTCAAGTGGTATAAGGAGAATAAGAAATTGTCCAGGTTTTCGTCCCATCGAGATATATTGGACGTTTATAAAAGGGGAAATTGGAGAAATGTGGCAGAACCATAAACAACAGTTAAAAAAAAGTGGTTGAACAAGATAGAAATACGGTTATCAGCAGTACTGTGCAGAAAATGATCACACGAAAAGTTCTAAAATTCCTCCGAATAGCTGACGATTTATGTTACGGACAGCTGAGGCTTATCGCGGATCGAGTTACAGATCCATAAGATAAGCAATATTTGAGATTATATTTAGAAAAGACCTCCAAGCGAGGTATAGAAACGTTTAGAAAGGACCAATGTAAGGCAATTAAAAGATGTAAGAGCTCAAGTGTTTTGTTAGGCTAGAAAACGCTTGTAGTTCGAAATTATTGCCGGTCATAAATTCAGAATGGACGAATATTTAAATAGCGTCCGGTAAACAATTTAATGCATGCATCATTTAGGATGCATTTTTATTACCCTTTTCCATCCCTAGCTGCGCTCAGCCAGATACACCAGCAGGGTGTAATAAAATAAAAGGATGTTATTTAGAGCGAAGGATGGAAAGGGGAAATCCAAGAATAAGATAGGCGCACCGACGAGGTGCTATAAACTTAAGGTATTTTCTTAGGGTAGTGCAGCCGTCTCAGACTGCACGTTACCATACGCTAGAAGAAGGGACAAGGAAGGTAGATGATCTAAACGAAACCGATATGTTATCGGTTTTCAAGAGAGAGAGAGGAGATGTTCCTCGTCAATCTTAGTTTAAGGAACCATGTATATATTGTGAAACTTTTGAATAAATTTTTTAGTATTGTAACAGAACTCACGCGAAAGCGTTAAAATTTTTCTTTCAATAGAGAAATTTTTCATGGTGGCTCCAGAGAGGAGCAGTGAAGATTTCCAAAGTGGAAAAAAGTGAAACTCGCGAACTCTTCTCGACAGTGGATGCGAGAAGTGATAATTCGCGAAAATTTATCGGCAGTGGATGCCAACAGTGTTAATCGCGAATAAAAAGTCTTTTTCAAAGTTAATTCGCGAACTATTCATCGGCAGTGGATGCCAACAGTGTTAATCGCGAATAAAAAGTCTTTTTCAAAGTTAATTCGCGAACTCTTCAAATAGCAGTGGATGCCAAAAGTGAAACTCTTCTCGGCAGTGGATGCGAGAAGTGATAATTCGCGAAAATTTATCGGCAGTGGATGCCAACAGTGTTAATCGCGAATAAAAAGTCTTTTTCAAAGTTAATTCGCGAACTCTTCAAATAGCAGTGGATGCCAAAAGTGAAACTCTTCTCGGCAGTGGATGCGAGAAGTGATAATTCGCGAAAATTTATCGGCAGTGGATGCCAACAGTGTTAATCGCGAATAAAAAGTCTTTTTCAAAGTTAACTCGCGAACTCTTCTCAGCAGTGGATGCGAGAAGTGATAATTCGCGAAAATTTATCGGCAGTGGATGCCAACAGTGTTAATCGCGAATAAAAAGTCTTTTTCAAAGATAATTTGCGAACTCTTCAATCGGCAGTGGATGCCAAAAGTGTTTCTTTCAACCGAAATAAACATTGTGAATTGATTAAGAAACCGGCAGTGGATGCCAAAAGTGTTCCTTTCAAACGGAGACAAATATAAGTGAATTAACCAGCAAAAACCTTAAGCAGCAGTAGACGCAGCAGCACCAGCAGTAGCACCACCAGAGGTGACAACAACATCCGAGCCAGAAGGCCTCCCAGGACAAGGAGAGAATCGCCCAAGCACCAACACGGAAAGACGGAGATAGGACCGGATCAACAAAAAAGGTGTGATTTTTCCATTTTAGTTTAGTCATGTCTTATCAATTCATTAGGAATAAGAATGGCAATTGCCGCTTGTGCAATGAGCCTGATTCTAGGGACGATTTAGTCGCGTGCGATGAATGTGACCGATGGTTCCATTTGACATGCGCAGGCCTAAATAAAAAACCTAAACAAACAGAAAGATGGATATGCCCCAAATGCAAGACCATAGAGAACGAATTGTTAAGACTTCAAAAAACACAACCAACACCAATAGAAGAGATGATGAATATCCATAGAGAATCTATGCGGGCTCTAGTAGAAACTCTTAAAATTAAGAACGAGGGTAGAGAAGAAACCCCTGATTCAAATAGACTGTTACACCGGCAATCTCTCTTAGACCTCCCCTATTTTGATGGGTCATATAAGATATGGCCTAGATTTAAAATAACGTTCGAAGAAACTACCCTTCAAGGAAACTTTTCCGATTTAGAAAATATAAATCGTTTACAGAAATATCTCAAAGGAGACGCGCTGAAATTAGTGAGCGCTCTTTTAATCGATAAAGCTAATGTTCCAAAAATAATGGAAAAACTAAATCTACGGTTCGGAAATCCCGAAACCATTTATTCGAATTTATTGAAGGAAATGCTAAATGCGAGGAATCCACATTTTGGATCACCCCAAACAATGATTGATTTTGTAACATCGCTTGATTGTTTCGTGACAAATATAAAAATACTAAAACACGATGAATATCTCAATGATCCTAGATTGATTCGTGATTTAGTTTTAAAACTTCCAAACGACTTGCATCATCAATGGATCAAGTTTGTAGCTGATACAAAGAAAACAAGAGATATAATTGATCCATTTATACCGACGCTAGAGGACCTTTATAATTGGTTAAAACCTCAAGAAGAGTTGGCCACGATGCTACAGTCGGAGAGGAAAGAAAAACCTCATAAGAGCGGATATCTGAATACACATGCTGTAAAGGAACAAAAATATAGGCCGAAGCGCCTACCAAAGTGTTTCGCATGCCGAAACGAGCATAAGACATCAGAATGTTCAATTTTTAAAAATATGAACGTTCAACAAAGGAGTGATTTTATTTTTAAACACAGGCTATGTTTAGCATGTTGTAATTATACAAACCACATGGCAAAAGATTGCAGGATCGCAAAGCCTTGTGGAATCGATGGATGCAAACTTAGACACCACGCATTACTGCATAGAGCAACTCAGAGAGATGCTAACCTTAATAATACAGAAAGCGTTAATTGTCATGTAAATAAAGAGAACAAAATACTGTATCAAATCCTTCCAGTTACATTGGGCTGCGGAAAAAAGGAAATTAAAACTTTCGCATTTTTAGACCCTGGGTCATCAGTAAGTTTGATTCACGCTGATATTAAAAATAAACTTGGAACACAAGGGCGTAACAACCCCTTAACGCTGGTTTGGACTAATGGCGAAACTCAGCAAGAACTAGATAGTGAAGAAATTTCCCTAAGTATACAAGGATGCAATAATCAACGTTATAACATACATAATTTGAGGACTGTGTCGGAATTATCTCTTCCCTCACAGTCAATGAATATTCATGAATTACGACGAGAATACAATCACTTAGAAGATATAACTCTCGAAGGATATGAAAATGCTATGCCAAAAATACTGTTAGGTTTACCGCATTCGTTTTTGATAAGCGGTAGGGAGACGCGATCAGGTAAATTTAATGAACCAGTCGCACAGAACACTAAACTCGGATGGGTTTTGTTCGGGCAAACTAACGAACATAAAAAATTGAAAGGACACGTGCTGATGAACGACGAAATTGATTCATCAGATTATTTCAATAAAATGATGGAAAATTATTTTAGCCTAGAAGATTTCGGGATAAAAGTACCTGTAAAAACCTTGATGTCTAACGATGAAAAAAGATCGATTGATATCATGAATTCCACTTTGAAATATGAAGAAGGAAGTTATGAAATTGGGCTGCTTTGGAAACAGGAGGATGTACAATTTCCGCATAGCTATCAATCAGCCATGAACAGACTACGTGGTCAAGAATCAAAAATGGCATAAGGGCAAGGTGATAAGAACAACAACTAATATGGATGGGCAAGTTAGATCCGCTACCGTGGAAACAATTAAAGGTGAAATTACTAGACCAGCTGTAAAATTAGCAGTATTAGATGTAAGTAAGAACAATGAAATCGAGAGCTCAAAAGATACCACTATTTCCTCACCACCTCTTAACTTTGTTGGAGTAATTAAAAGTGCCCCAGGGAGTAAAGAGGAAATTAAGGGACCGCGAAATCCTCAAGAATGGGGAGTAAGAAAAACGGTTAACATCGAGCATGTAAAAGAGCTGGCGTCAAAATTGAAACCGAAGCCACAAACAAAAAAGAAAGTCATAGGTAAAATAAGACCATATACCGGCACGATACAAAAGGCTATCGTAACCGCAATGGCAATTCTAGTACTGGTAAATTTGACAAATGCCGTCAACATCCAGCCTATTGAGGAAGGGGGTTTAATGTTTGATCATGTTGGGTCATGTATAGTAAAGCGAGGAATTTGGAGGACAAATATTGTATCCAACTTAATTCCTAACGACGATATTTCTATGCTAGACTCTATTCATTCGAACTTAGAAAGAACCTTGAAGTTCATGGGGAATGTAACTCAAGACAGCGCCTTGACAGAACTTGTAATGTCGATAAAACGACAATGTAACAATGCAAAACAAGAAATAAATTTTTTATCACGATCAAAAAGGAGTCGTGGAATACTTGGGTTTTTGAAAGACCTGTTATTTGGGAGTAATGATGTGGAAGACGAAGTACAGTCTTTGCGTATTCACGAAGAGCAAAAACTTCATGATATCTCACAAACCATGAGACTATTGAATCAAAGAAGCAAAAATATGGGAGATGAATTAAGCGTAAGAATTCGTAGACTAAATGAAAAAATGTTATCTTTGAAGGGAAAGTATTCCGAAGAAAGAACTAATATATTCGCAAGAAAATGTTTTGAGACCACAACGTTAGCTTTGCAATTGATTGATGGCATAACTCGAAAATACAGGATAATTAAGACTCACCCTTTAGCCGAAAATGAAATGCAAAAGGCAATTCAAAATATAAAGAAGCAATTACCAGAAGGATACTCAATCCTTAGAGACCCACTTGCAGTTAAATACAACATTAAAATTGAAAATGGAACAGTAAATATAATAATGGAAAATGTAATTATTAATAAGGAAAACTTCGAAGTATTCAATGTAATCCCTATTCCTGAAAATGGAAGTGTTATAAAAATAGATCACCATGTAATAGCAATTAATAATAAACATGAATTTTTTTACCCAGATGGAAATTTAATAAAGCTTAATGAAAGTCATTATGTGGTAAATCAGCCAGAATTAACCAGAGTTCCAGATTGCATAGCTGGAGCATTACTTCATGAAACGATAAAACAAAAATGCTCAACAAAGATGATGGAAGAACCATACACCATGTTAACAAAATTGAATAAGATCAACTCTATATTGTACACAACGAGCGACCCTAGCAAGATAATAATCCATTGTAATAATGTAGCCATGTCACCGCCTTATAAGAACGCGATCATAGAACTGTTCCCAGATTGTAAGATCCTAACAGAAAAAACTATTCGTTATGCCCAAATATCTGGACATAACGGGGAAGCTAGAATATTTTTTAAACCTATTCAGAAACTACCATATGTACTAGAAAAACCAAACATAAATGAAAATTTGAATACAACTATCTCGAGTAGAAATCCATATGAAAAGGTAGATATAAAGGATACAGTAATACCTGAAGACGATTTTATAAAAAAGAAACACGTATATACATTTGGAGGTACCATAACTGTTATTTCAATGATTATAATAGTAGGAATTTACGTATACATAAAATTAAAGAGAAGAAGTAATAGACAAAATAATAGAAGAAATGATGATCCGCCTTCGTTATTAGACATGATACGGCTAAATAGAGTTCAGGAAGAATCAAGAAATATTCCTATTATTTTAAACCGTGATAGTTGTCTATAATTGAGTAAATCTATGTAGTAGATTTACGGAGTCCGGAATGTTACGGACAGCTGAGGCTTATCGCGGATCGAGTTACAGATCCATAAGATAAGCAATATTTGAGATTATATTTAGAAAAGACCTCCAAGCGAGGTATAGAAACGTTTAGAAAGGACCAATGTAAGGCAATTAAAAGATGTAAGAGCTCAAGTGTTTTGTTAGGCTAGAAAACGCTTGTAGTTCGAAATTATTGCCGGTCATAAATTCAGAATGGACGAATATTTAAATAGCGTCCGGTAAACAATTTAATGCATGCATCATTTAGGATGCATTTTTATTACCCTTTTCCATCCCTAGCTGCGCTCAGCCAGATACACCAGCAGGGTGTAATAAAATAAAAGGATGTTATTTAGAGCGAAGGATGGAAAGGGGAAATCCAAGAATAAGATAGGCGCACCGACGAGGTGCTATAAACTTAAGGTATTTTCTTAGGGTAGTGCAGCCGTCTCAGACTGCACGTTACCATACGCTAGAAGAAGGGACAAGGAAGGTAGATGATCTAAACGAAACCGATATGTTATCGGTTTTCAAGAGAGAGAGAGGAGATGTTCCTCGTCAATCTTAGTTTAAGGAACCATGTATATATTGTGAAACTTTTGAATAAATTTTTTAGTATTGTAACAGAACTCACGCGAAAGCGTTAAAATTTTTCTTTCAATAGAGAAATTTTTCAATTTATTTTCATGCTTTTTTCCCTTCATTAAAAATCCTACAAAATGACATTCTCCTCTTTTTGTACGTTATTTCTGTGCTGAGAAATGTTCTACTTTATGCGACCAAATTTTAACTGCAACATGCTTTACTGGTTGGCAGGAGAATCACAGAGGGGTGAGGCCTGCGACGCAATTTTTCTTCTTTAATAGTCGCAAACTGTATGTGAAAATATGTTTATCGACGGACAATAGTATATGTAAAAATTTGATGTGCAATTTTTCATACTTTCTGTTAGAAAAAAATACAAATCATTCCATGTAAGATCATGTTCCATAATGGTTCATTCGGAGAAAAAATCCGGCAGTGATTCTTTTCAATTTTCCCTAACAATCAATCATACAAACAATTACGATAAGACGTACACGCAATAGGCCCAACAAATGGATTGAAAGCAACGAAAAAAATCTTCTCTCAACTTGCTCTCACTAGAAGATTTTATGTTTACCTAATTCATGAGTCGCCCAGCTTCCCCCAGGTTTTTTTTTCCTGATAATCAGGATGTATATGAATGTTCCACGGAATTGAAAATACATGAAATTGGAGATATATAGCATTGCCTTTCAAACTACGGAAATCTAACTTAATTTTTAACCCAAACATTAGTATACATCAACAAAATAAACCCTGCGTTACATGCTGCGTTGCTTGTAAATGAAAATACCGTCGAAAATTTCAGGCCCTGATAGTTACGATTGTTTTCACAGTAATATTGGTGTATTCAAATTGTATAGTCGCTCCTTTCGATTGGTAAAGGGAGGATTAATACAAGAATGTTTTGGAGCAATGGTTTCACAGTCTGCGTATGGCTTACGAATCGCGACTGCATGATTTTGCTCCTTGCCACGCAGTCAAATTTACTTGTGAAATTCGCGATAATTTACTCGAATTGAATCAAGGTTTTCTTCAAAAAACTACACAATCTGAAGGCGATGGTCGGGTGTTAATAGACCCTGAAAATCAGTTAAAATCCGGTGTCAATCAAACTCAACACGGAACGAGTGACAACTATTTAAGAGTCGCATTGATATTGAACAGCTACCACCAATTTCGTGTTGCTAATTTAATCTCTTAGAGTACGATTATTTCCAAAAGAGCGGGAAAAATGCAAACGCTTCGATGGGTCACAGATCGGGTAATTTCACTACTCTGCTGAGCGCCCAAGCGCCCTATGATATGCAAATGCACTACGAGTGAGACTCGATGTTGTAGGCGAAAGGGTTAAAGTTCATTATTCCAACATTTCCTGATTCTCTTGCTACAACGAATGGAGGTAATTCAAGTCACGGCTAAAAACTGATATTTTCGTAGGTAATATCGAAATGTGCATAATGTGACTCTAGATTTTAGTCTGCGTTTGCGCAAAATGAGCGTTGAATAGAGGTATTTCGTCTATACATTGTCGGAACATTTGATTTCATGGTTGGAGAAGGTTCTCGGTGATAACTGCTTCTGATGGATATTTTCAATCGCACTTCCAGTAAGAAATCCAGTATGTATCACAATATGTATCTTTCCAAAAGGAACTTATTTTTATCACCATCAACGAATACAGATACGATAATCCCCCGTGGCGATAGTGTTGTAATTTTGCTCACCCGGAAATCACCCACTGGCGGTGTCGTATTTGCCTAGCGGCCAGTGATTTGTCAATCTTTTTATGGAACGTTATTTTTTAATGACACAAACTGATTCAACTGTTGCCCTCAACTTTTTTTAAGCACTACGCAAGCGAAATGGATCAATGATTGCATCACCGATCGTTATGCCTTTCGGAGCAGGTTATTTTTTACGAAACATTCGGTTCAACAGGAAAACGCGTATTAACAAACAACATCAAGCGCTGTCTAGGAAAGTGCGAAGGAACTTCAAGCAACTATATATTATGTTATACCGTTTTGTCTCATATCCCGAACAGTCTCCAATTTCGAACACTTCATTTTCAAATGTAAATTTACTACTTTTTAATGTTATAAATAATTGAATCATGAAAGCCATGACATTATTTGAGGTATGAGCTACATTTTAACATCATTTACAGGCATTGATTTAGCCTATAATTTAAAATATTAAAAATTTGCAAAAAAGTGACAGTCAAAACCAAAGATAAAATGCTTGCGTTTGCAAATTGCGTAAAAAACAAGCATCGTTAATTTTATTGCTTTTTCAACTTCTTTGTTTGCTTTTTTTCATGTTAAGTGCTAGAAAAGGTTAGAATCTACAATAAATGGATGAAAATAATGATATTTTATGCAAAAATATTCATTAAAATTAGTATTGAAGTAGTGTTCGGAATTTGAATCAAGTTTCTTTGCATGATTCAAATTCCGAACACTTCATTTTAAATGTAAATTTACTGAACTTTAATGTTATAAATAGTTGAATAATGAGAGCCTTGACATTCTTTGGGTTATAGGCTACATTTTCTCATCATTTACAGGTATCGATACAGCCTATAATTTATAATATTAAGCATTTGCAAAAAAGTGACAGTCAAAACCAATGATAAAATGTTTGCGTTAGCAATATTCCGTAAAAGACAAGCTCCGTTATTTTTTCAGTTTTTGTAGTTTTTTCAACTATTTTGTTTGCTGTTTTCATGTAAAGTGCTAGAAAAGTAAGAATCTACATTAAATGGATGAAAAAAATATATATTTTATGCAGCAATATTTACTAAAATTAGTATTGAAGTAGAGTTCGGAGTTTGAATCGAGTTTCGACGTATGATTAAAATCCCGAACACATCATTTTTAAATGAGAATTTGCTGAACTTTAATGTTATAAGTAATTCCATAATGAAAACCCAGCATTCTTTGGTTTGTAGAAATTCATTTACAGGTATAGATACTGCCTATAATTTATAATATTAAACATTTACAAAAAAAGTGACTATCGAAAAACAGTGATAAAATGCTTGCATTAGCAAATTCCGTCGAAAGCAAGCATCGTGAATTTTTGGATTTTTGTATTTTAATTGCTGTTTATATGTTCGTTCGGTAAGAATCTCGTTACGAATCTACTAGAAATTATTAAAAAAAATCTTTTATGAAGAAATCTTTATTAATATTAACGTTAAAGTAATGTTCGTAATTTGAATCAAGTTTCGACGCATGAATCGATTTCCGAAAGAAAATGTTTGAACACTATTTTCCGGCAAATACAACGATACACAATTAGGGTACAAGGACAATCCAATTCTGGTGCAACAGTATAAAAAGAACATTTGTTAACATGCATGCTCTTTCCTTGCAAAACGCAGGTCGCAGGTGCAAACCAACGAGAGTAAAATTGATTTTCTGGCGCTCTTCAACTAAAACCACAATAACAAAACCGGGGTCCTGAAGTAACAGGGCGAACTCGATTATTATGTTACATTTTTATATAACATATCCAAAAATTAGAAATGTGTTGTTTTTTGTTTTTGGATTATAATTTTTCAAAGTTAATCGTTGGTCTAAAACTCATGTTTCGCTTTTTTCCATAAATGACGTTTTTCAAAAATTCATAACTTTTGAACTACCTAACAGATTTGGATAATCGACATATTAAATTTAGGTCAATGAGCTAGTCTTCTTTGAAAAAATATTTAGTTTGCAAAAAAAAAAATGGAATCCTTTTCGCATAGATCTCGTTTAGTCGCATAGGAATATCGAACGAAGACCAAATCATGTTAACTTTGAAAAATAATAACTCAAAAACGATAGAAAAACAATCCTCTGATTTTTGGATATATTATGTAAGGGGCTGTCCACATACCACGTGGACAGAAAAAGCATTATTTTAGACTCCCCTCTCCCCCACCGTGGACAAGCGTGGACATTTTCATACTCCTACCCCCTTTTGTCCACGTGGACATTTTTCCTTTTTTTTTTGTTAAAACAATTGGGGAAATAACTGAATTGCGCCTAAATTGCATTTTAACTCCATTTAAGTTTATTTTATTTAAAATTTTACTAGCTGTACCCTGCTGTACCTGCTTTGCTGTGGCCCATTGTTTTTGTATGGTAGAGAAATGACTAGCAAGTACAAAGTACAAAGCACATGTTTCATATGAGTTTAATTTTGAAATACTTGTGAGTATACAATATTTTTTGTCATCATTTGATATAAAGGTTATCTGGTTTGCCAACACGGATTCACGCAATGTACAGTTGAGCAGGTGAGGAACAATCCGCATCTGAATATAAACTTTACAATTTCAAAGATTAATCTTGAGTTTACTAATCATGATTGCAAACGCCAATCGAAAAAAAAATGAATTTAAAATCATCTTTAAATACAATTTCAGTATCCGTTTTTTTAAACATCTGCAAAAAATGTGTTGATATCACATAAAATACAAATTGCATACAGTTCATTTCGTTTTCACCGTGAAGTGACGTTCGTGATCAGGCTCTACATATTTGATACAAGAAAATTAATTTACGTTCACAGCTTTATTTCAGAAGAGTGGAAATCCGGAAATCCATGAACATCTTCGCCAATAATGCAAATAATCTGATTAATTCGAACATTTTACTTCAGAGATATTCTTGATCGAATGAAAAATTATCATTTCCCTTTGGATTACGAATATTTCATGATATAACGATCACAGAGCACATCGATTGGCAGTTGTGAAAGTATGAATATGTTCTATACAATATCCAGTCATTGCTTTGACAAATGCATTGTTTCATTATATAATTACAGCGTTCCAAAAATCACCCAAAATTTACGATGTCGCATTCCGTTCCTTCTTCTTTCTTTGTTTTTAAGAGGCTTTAAACTTTGCAGTTCTTTCGCCTCTATTTCCGTTCCTCTATTTTTTTTTGTTGAGTGCAGTTCATTGTCCCCTCCGGTATATGATCGATCACTGCAAATGACGATTCATATTCACTCTGTATTTCGGATTCACCTTTAGACGGTAGCGCAATACGAAACCTTTTCCGCCATAGTACGGAGAATTTTCTAAGGGATTTCTAACATCCTGCTTTGAGTGTCTAGATGACTTTCAAAGTGCTAGCGGGGAAAAGTAACATCAGACAACTTACAATTCATTCATTCCCAACAATGAAATCAAACTCAAATCTCAACTATGAAAGAATTATTGAACATTTCTTGCGACCTATTTTATTGCCTTAAATTGACCCAAATTAAAGTGTGCTTAGAACGATTTAATTGCATTCGTTTGAAAGATGAGACAAATTTGCGGGAGAGAGCTTCATTTCGTTGATAGAAACAAACAAGCTTATCATGGCAGAAAATAATGAAAAAACGAAATTTTTTATGTTTTTTCCACCTCTAATAGGTACTTAAATCCATCAAAATAACTGCATTCTGTGCGAAATTTTCAGAAAAATAAATATTAAAATACTGGGTCAATTGATTAAAGTTTGACGACTAGTGGTGCATGGATCATTTTACGCAAATGTAAATATTAATTCCTAGAAATCGACTAAATTCCAATACCTCGAAAATTGCAACTTTTCGAAAAAAGAAATACAAAAAAAATGATTTTACACGTACAGACAGACTATACAGACATTATTATCCTAAGACCAACTGTTCGCGAGATAGAACAAAATCTATAGAAAATCATATTTGATGGAAAAAGCCATATCCGTAAAAGCATGTAAACTCAACCATAATGGAATCGTTGAATTTTTATAGTTTTGGGCTATGAACGTTTAAACATTACCCCTATCTATAGAAGCCATAGGATCATAGGAAATAGCTCGGTCGTTCACAGTTTACGTGAGATATTTTCAGGATATGTATTCAATGAAGAAGAATTATATTAGTAAAACTATATGAAGCACTCTCAGACAGCTCAATCCGTCATTCTTTGTGTGGACACCGACTGGACAACATCGTTGCTGGACGGGCTGGACGGCGAGGGATCGAGTGCCTTTCTCAAGGCAAGAGGGCGGAGGTGGTAGCGCTGGAGTAGAATAGAGTAGAGTTTTCAAAGGGCCTTTCTCAAGGCTAGAGACGAATGAACTGCAAAAGTTTAAAGTCTCTATAATACAATACCTTCCTTCCTTCAATCCGTTTATTGATCAATACGGAATACTCAGGTTTGACGGAAGGTTTTAAAAGTCTTGAATATGGAACAGTTTTTATTTAATTTGGAATGTATCGGTGATTATATTTGTAAAAGTATTTATTATTCGTGTCCACGTGAACAAAGTCTATACCCCCTCCCCCCTCTACGTGGACAAGCGTGGACATTTTCATAACCCCTACCTCCCCTAAAGTTGTCCACGTGGTATGTGGACAGCCCCTAAAAATTCCTCAGCTTTCAAGAAAAAATATAAAAATATATAGCGCCCTTGGTCCCGAAACCATGTAAACTAGAGAAAACGAACGCAATCGATAATTACGAAAACCAAATCAAATTTTCTTGCGAGTAAAATATTTTTCCACAAAAGACTAGCTTATTCGCTTTAATTTGATATATCGATTATCTGAATCGATCCAGTAGTGCATAAGTTATGAATTTTTTAAACAAATGCTTTTTGGCTGTTCGGAATTTTAGACAAAAGTGTTCGGATTATGAATCAGTGACATAAATGGTGTTACCATTTTGAGTAATGAGACACTGTTTAATGGCCACCCAAAGCTTAAGTGTTCGGAATTTGAGACAAAACGGTACCTGGCCCATGTGAAGGAATTCAAGTAACTTGACCGAGGGCACGGGAAATCCGTTGTAAATCCTCACGCATTGTTCAATTCGAGCGAACCGGCGACCGACCGGTCGCCCATTCACAAGATTTTAGACGACCCATCGGTGGCACTAAATCTCGCCCACCCTCTCTCTAATCAGTCACGACGACAGCTTGTCCACTTTTCTTCCAAACCACTTCCAAATAGTTACCAAATCTTGCTGCCGCGGCATCGTAACGATGTTTATAACGCGCTAAAGAAATCATTTCCTTCGCGGGAAGCCGCGATCAAGATTTACCTGTGCCTAATTAGCGCCATTATTCCATCATTTCTAGCGCGCGAACGATCGATCTGCCGATCAATCAGCGTCATTTGGAGATGTCATTAATTAACTCTTTTTGTTTGTTTTATGGAAGAGAGGAGAGAGAAAATTCGATGCTTTCTCCGAAAACAAAAAAAAAATCTTGTAATTAAAAGCAATGTTACAGAATCGGAAACAACAATCCGGTCGTTAATGTGGACCGTTGATTCCTTTTTGAGTCTCACCATCATTCAGCCTCAAAGGCGTTCTATCCTATTGATCCATGGCAATAATCACAGACCGACTGACCGACCCAGGCGATCACAGCCGATGACACGGCGGAAAGATGTGTCTGGGCAGCGCCGGTTGTGTGACCGTCACCTACGTCACCTACGACTCCGTCACCTTCATCGAAACGGCCAATAGCTAACAGAGCGGAAGCCTTTGCTCCCGCTTAGTAACAATAACAAGAAAAGAGAGAAAAAGTAAACTGTTCACACAGCAGAAAATAAGAGAACGCTTTAATTCACCCGTTATGATAAAGGTGCCTTTGATTTCCGCTTTTTCGGATTGTCATCATTCCTTGGTATCATTATTTATTCCAGCAGCAGCCGGTCCGTAATAAGGTGAAGTGCGCACGGGAATAAAGCTTATTCTCCTTTCATTTTGTGTTGCGACGCAAGAGGGGTATTGCGAGCTTTGCGCTATCTCAATAAGACGTTGAACTTTTCTTAGTTCGCATAGTTTGGAAGCGATTTTTTTTCGATACTGTTGTAGAACTTCTGTAGGGAAAGTCATGCTTCTCTGTTGATTTTATGTAGACACTCAAATTTCTGTGTCACAATTGAGTGCCCTCAATGTAAAGGATTGATTTTTTGTGTGATTCATTTCGAGTATTTTTATGGAGATTAAGTATCTGGTCTATGACGACTAAGATCGACGCCTTCAAGAACATAATTAGACTTCAAACATCAAGAAGACATCAGCCTCGTAACTGATATACGGATCTCTATTGCAGCAAAAAATGATCGATAATTTGATGTTTTCCTAGCCAGTTGAAGTAACCATACTTCGACTGGCTAAAGATTAATTACATCGAGAAAATTGATACGCAGAGATGGCGTTCCTAAAGAATTCTATGATAGAGCATAATTGGCGATCTAACGTACAAATCTACACCTAGGCGGCGCTGCGGTGATAGTGATGATGGTTTTAAATTTTGCCATGTGAGCTTATGGAAGGTTTGTAGTTCTTTCCATAAATTACAATGTTATAATCATAAAAGATTATTTGATTGCGATGAGTTTATAAGAAATTTAATTCTGCGCAATTTTATATATAACATGTTATTTATTCACCTCTTTGAGTAGTGAAAACTATAAAAATGTTGACAATGGTTGAATTAAAGAACGAAATTCGAGAGCACAATCAAACATAAGTAGAAAAATGCACGATTCCTGCATGTGAGAACTACCTTGGAAAGCCCGGAAGTAAAATATACGTGATTTGTTTTTGAGTTTTAGGCTACATTAGCATCATTTTCTTAGTTCAAAAACAAAATCCAGATGTCTCACCGATCGTTGACGTTTTGCGTTAGATCGCCAATTGACGAATTTTCGCAAAGCTGAATCAGCTCATGCGACATCTACATTAGAACTCAGAACCACAAAAGTGAGGGTGTTTGTTTATTTTACGCACTGAAAAGCAAGATTCGGTGGTGATTATTCATTTTATTTCAATTTAGATTCATTTCAGCCATTGAATTTCGTCAGTATATGGTAAGAAAGTTGGAGTTTTGTATATTTACGATGGTTTCAACACGCGATTTGACCAAAGTCATAGATAATCTTGGAAAATTGTATGTTTGATAATGCATACCGGTTATTGATACTATGGATAATTGCGATGGAATCGATATAATATCAAATCGGCTTATGTCATTGATTATGTAGGGGTCGATACGAGAAGGATTTGCAGTAATTTTAGCGCAAAACACCCTATTCATCGTTTACTTAGTTGAAAAAAATTAAAGTTACAATACTTATAATTTTCTAACCTTTTAGCGTGGAAAGAATACATGAAACCGGGAAATTTGAAGATAAATTCTGATTTGTCTAGAAAATTTGAACGAATTTCATACCAAAAAAACAAAACATCCTCATTTTACTCGCTGCGCCATCTGGTTGTAAATCCAACGTAAATTCGTCAATATTATCCACCCCGAATCGAACCGGATTCTCAACGAAGTCGTTCGAGGGAATATTTCTGAAAAGATTATTTGCTCGTAGAGCTCGGCATAGAAGACCGAC
This sequence comes from Toxorhynchites rutilus septentrionalis, assembly GCF_029784135.1. Taxonomy (NCBI): domain Eukaryota; kingdom Metazoa; phylum Arthropoda; class Insecta; order Diptera; family Culicidae; genus Toxorhynchites; species Toxorhynchites rutilus. The sequence continues at coordinate 303,903,651 of NC_073745.1, read as the reverse complement.
TAATAGTTGAAATAATAAGGAATATTGATCTTTTTCGACTTTGATTATTCCTTCGGTAGGGTGGTCACAAGTGTTTCTTCTGGGTGTGATCCTGCGTCCTGTGAAGCAAGGTGATCCCCTCCTATCTGTCGGGTATATTCATCTCTTCCTTGAAAAACTGCGATCCATTTTTTTATTCTTTACTAACTGACCCGGCAAACTTCGTCCCATCCAAAACTTATTTTTCGTTATCACATTCACGTTTTTTTTTACTAAGCGCACGTTCATAGGTCCAATCGCTGTTCATTGATTAATATTCTAACTGGCCTTTTACAAATTCCTCTTGGTTTAAATTTCCAAGCACTTCTATCGAAACTCATCATTATAATATCAAATTATTTTCAGATACAATTCTCGTTCAAGATTTTTCAACCACTTGCATATAACATGTTTCTCCGTTACATGGAATAAATATTTGATACAGAAAATATGATAGAATAAAGACAGCCCTAAATCGGACAATTGCTTTCTTAAGTTTTGTTCTTATCAACACATTCGGTGATCCATTTTTTTATATAGATAGAAGAAGACATAGGATTGCGTTTTATCACCTTAAAAAAAATCAATTGTCATGTTTGGTTGGAGTATGTTTGGTTGAGATATTGTATTATTTCAGAGGAAGGAGGGGTGTCATACCACCAAAGAAACATTTCTCATATTCAGAAACCTTCACATTCCAAATATGGCTCCATTTCATTGATTGGTTTTCGAGTTATGCAGAAGTTTGTGTTTCATTTGTGTGGTAGCCTCCCCTTAGAGAGGGAGAAGTGTCGATTTACCATAGAAACATTTCGTGCCCCCTAACACCTCCATATGCCTAATTTGGTTTTATTTGCTTGATTAATTCTCGAGTAATGCAGAAATTTGTGTTTCGTATGTATGGCTTAGAGATGGGGGTGGAGTGTCTAACCACCATAAAATCATTTATTGCACCCTAAAACCTTCACATGCCAAATTTGGTTTCATATGCTTGATTTATTCTCGAGTAATGCAGAAATTTGTGTTTCATTTGTATGGCAGCCCCCCCATTAGAGAGGGGGTGGAGAGTCTAACCAGCATAGAAATATTTATTGCACCGTAGAACCTTCACATGCAAAATTTGGTTTCATTTGCTTGATTAATACGCGAGTTATGCAGAAATTTATGTTTCATTTGTATGGCAGCCCCCTTTATAGAGGGGGAGGGGTCTTAAACTATCACGAAAACCTTCCCCGGGCCCAAAAACCCCTACATACCAATTTTCATGTTGATCGGTTCAGTAGTTTCCGAGTCCATAAGAATCAGACAGACAGAAATCCATTTTTACATATATAGAAGATATATAGGTTTGAGTGGCTTTCAGTCTCCTGGGCTGGTTCGCCTCTGTAACACCCACTTTGCAATGATCAGCAAGATCTAGCGGTGGCAACCGCGGATCATATTCCTCTCATCACAACTGAGAGCAACAATCTTCCGAACGAGCTTCCATTTCATTTCAACTTTCACTTATATTATTTTACGGTTCATTTGATTGACGTTCATTTGATTATGTTCATTCCACTGGTGTTCATTGAAAGTGCTGTTCCATATTTATCGACTCTCGCTTGAGCTGTAGGTTATCAATACAAGGCAGGCTGAAATTAATCGTATTTGAATGTCGTGAACGTAAACGAATGTCTGTCAATAACGAGCACCAAAAAACATCGGTGAGTAAGTATTCGTATATAATACTAACACAAAGAACAACGTTCGCGATCAATACACAGTGAAATGCGTACATTGACATAAGGGAACAAATTGCGACATATGGAAGCTTGTGTATTGTTCTCGCGAGGACAAGAATAAATCATCAATCAAGTATCCCTCCCTTATAAAACCCCCCCTCCTTATTTGCAAAAAACTCAGACAGCCAGTTTTCGCGCCTCTTTTGAGGCCAACTTAGTATCACCAAGAGCGTTTTGCATGGACCGGAACAGATGATAATCACTTGGAGCCTGGTCCGGACTATATGGTGGGTGCAATAGGACACCCCATCCGAGCTCCCGTAGCTTCTGGCGGGTCATCAAAGATGTGTGAGGCCGAGCGTTGTCCTGGTGGGAAACAACACTATTCCTATTGATCATTTCTGGCTGCTTCTGGTTAATCGGCTGCTTCAAACGGTCAAGCTGCTCACAGTAGAGAACCGAGTTGAGGGTCTGGCCATAGTTGTGCAGCTCATAGTGGATGATTCCCTTCCAATCCCACCAAACACACAGCAAAACCTTCCTGGCCGTCAATCCGGGCTTGGCGATGGTTTGGGTCGGCTCACCGCGCTTCGACCATGACTTTTTTTCCTTTTGGTTGTCGTACGTGATCCACCTTTCATCAATAGTCACCAACTTCTTCAAAAATGGGTCATGTTCGTTCCGTTTCAGCAGTGCATCGCAGGCGCTGATTCGGTCTAAGAGATTTTTTTGCGTCAACCCGTGTGGCACTCATACATCCAGTTTTTTTGGAATCCAATCTTCTGCAAATGGTTCCAAACGGTTTTATGGTCTATACCCAGTTCCTGGTCAATCGAGCGAGTGCTTACATGCCGGTCTACTTGGATGATTTCAACGATTTTATCGGTTTCCACGACGGTTGATCTACCAGTACGGGGTGTATCTTCGACAGCCACTATACCAGAACAAAATCGATCAAACCAACGCTGTGCTGTGCGAATCGTTACAGTATCGGGTCCATAAACTACACGAATTTTTTTGGCCGCCTTCGTTGCAGTTTTACCTCGCAGGTAGTAGAAACGTTAAATATGACGCGCTATAACTTGAGACTGAAAAGGACAATCACAACACTGTCAAAACGACACTTGTAGTCTTTAAATAGCCTATAGTATGACCCGATGCGATAAGTACAACACAAGATATGTTTAAGTGTTGCCATATATGGCCAATATACGACATTTCTTTTTCCCCAACCTAATAAAGGGCGAACACGAAATTATTGCGACACATTCAACAGGGCATAACTTTTTTACCATTGGGTAAAAATATACCAAATTTTGCACACTTTCTCATTGATGTGTATTGTCTACATGCTGTCAAACTCGAAGTCGTGTTTTTCGATTCAACGAGGATGGAGGTGAACCAACGCGAGTCGAGAGCACAAATTCTTTCCAAACACCTGGAATTTCCTGACCTGTCGCACCGGCAGTTGGGAAAAATGTTGAACATTTACCATTCAACCGTCTCCAGAGTGTTGAAGCGGTTCCAGGAGCGGTTGACGTTGGACCACGGCAAAGGAGCTGGAAGAAAACCGGGACCGGAGAACAAAAAGACGGAGGGAAAGGTGAAGCGGATGATTAAAGCAAATCCTAACGTTTCAAGCCGTGATTTGGCTAAAAAGATCGGCATGTCGCAGAGCTACGTCCAGAATGCAAAGAAGAGAGCTGGACTACATACATACAATGTACAGAACTTCCCAAACCGCGATGAGCGGCAACAATCGACGGCTAAAACTCGGGCACAGAAGCTCTACGAGAAGATGCTGACAAAATATGGCTGCTGTGTGATGGACGACGAAACGTATATAAAAGCCAATTTTAAACAAATTCCGGGGTTGGAGTTTTTCACCGGCAAGAGCAAGTTCGATGTGGACGACAAATTTAAGAAGAAGAAAATGTCGAAGTTCGCCTCCAAACATCTCGTTTGGCAGGCCATCTGCTCTTGCGGACTGAGGAGTGAGTCTTTCGTGACATGGGGCACAGTAAATGGCGAGATCTACACATCTGAGTGCCTCGAGAAGCGCCTTTTGCCGTTCTTGCAGCAGCACGACGAAGCTCCGCTATTTTGGCCAGATTTGGCATCATGCCACTATTCTAAAAGTGTCCTGGAGTGGTATGAGGCCAATTATGTCCATTTTGTTCCAAAGGATATGAACCCGCCAAGCTGTCCGGAGCTGCGCCCGGTGGAGCAGTACTGGGCAATAATGAAGCGGGAACTTCGGAAGAGCAAGAAGACAGTCAAAGACGAGAAGGACATGTTAAGAAAGTGGAAAAAAAACTGAGAAACTGGTACCGGATGACACTGTAAAGACTTTGATGGAGGGCATCAAGCGAAAATGCGTTCAATTTTACATTCAAGGCTCCATCGATTAACTTTTCTTTTGATTTTTGAAGTAAATATATGTATAAAACTACCCTAAAATTTTGGTTTGATTCTAAACATTATAAGAAAATTGGCATGACATTTTCGGTGTCGCAATTATTTCGTGTTCGCGCTTTATTACAAACCTTTGCAAAACCAATCGTGGTTAGGCTGATACACAATACCCAAATGAAAAAAAGAAAAAAATGCGCGTGTAATAAATAGTGCGCTTGCTACGACAAACTTTCAGTTGTTGTTCTGCTGCGGTACGACTCAGTCGCGCCCTGTCGAGAGTCTAACTAGATATCAGTAGTGTCCAGATCGTTCGGGATTTCCGGATACTTCACAGAGCCACAGAAGTTTACGTTTAAGCATAAAACTGATGTCGAACATATATACCATTGATCGGAATTTGACAACGGTATATTTCAAATTCTTCAATTGTTATCAGCTCTGGATCAGCTGTCTCTGGACTTAAGAGCGAACAGAAGCAATTCCCAAACACAGTACACCGAGAGTTTTTTTACGCGGTGTTTTACGAAGTTTTTTACACGGATTGTCGAATTCACATGGTTTCTATGTGGATTTTCGAATTAACACGATTAAAGAGCAAAACACTTCTCAGTGTTTAATGAGGAAAGACTCAGTCGAAAAACAATGTGTATGATTACTGTTCCTAAAAATTGTATGTAGGATGAGTCTACTACCTATGGCTATGGCACAGACTTAGTGCTTATTATAGTGCTTAGCCAATGCTTATTAGGGAAATTAGTGTCGCACACTATCACGATTCCCTTGTGGATTCACATGTGACCTTGTTTTATGTTGAAAATTAACGCGGTTTATTTACGAGGTACGTTTTCCCCGTGTAAAAAAACCAGGGTGTATCATTTATCTATGTGGATCACGTTCGTTCGGAGTGTTCAAAATGTTTCGGCGCGATCGCATATGATAGCGATTCCTATTCCAGTCTCGCTCCAGTCAACAGTCTTTCTCGAGGGTAAGCGTAAACTTCAAATTGTCTTTTTCAAAGGTTTCGAGCGATTTTACGATTTTCGCTATCTACGTTGCCTCTTAGAAGGCTAGAGACGAATGATCTTTGAAGTTTACGCCTACAGTAATATTCCGAAGAAAATTTCGATTCTGGTCTCGTTCTAGGCAGCGTCAACAGTATTTCTTAAGATGAAAGGAAATTTAAAATTTTTAGATTAACTAAAATTTGTTTGATATGATACACATCACGGTTACCCAGTCCCTGAATAGTTTGAATTGAGGAGAAATGAAAGCATCCCCATTTTTCCATACATATGTTTTGGACATTTCTGTGCTTCATAACTCGAGCCGTCAAAAACAAGCACCAAAATGCAGCAATGAATTGACATAATTCCAATATTCCGATATTCCGAAATCAATAGGAGTGTGCGCTTAAATATGATATTCAAGCGGAAGAAAAACAGAAAACATCTCAATAAATTCAGATTTTGCTGCGGAAAGTCTGTTTCGTGGTCGTGTGAATCGGACGCGCAAAATTGTTTGCTTCAGAATTGTATCTCAGAATATGCACAAATTATACTTAGTGCAGAGCAATGCGATAGAACTGGATGAAAACAGAGATCGTTTCTCATCATTTTATGATGTTTAATGCAATCCCTAAATATTGTGTTTTCATTTCAATTGTTTAGCACCATAATCATCATCTCTCGCGTCTAATTTAAATAAAAATAGCTTCATTAAAAACCTTCAATAGATCACATCCACATGCCTTTCAGAGGAAACAGCAGAGAAAGTAATCGAATGGATCGGAGGAAGTGATAAATATCTTCGATCAATAATCGACCAGTTAGTAAAGCCACGGGATGGTCGACATAAAAACCGTTATTTTGTCATTATCAGATTGGACCGATTGTTGTCCACAAAAAGATGATGACCCATCGCTGTCATTTTGGTTGTTGTAGGAATCGGCGCTCCTCCGGGAAAGATAGACATTATTGAACGATAATTCCAAAACGACAGTTCCAACAATGTTCATAATCGATGAATCATCACAAATTGCTCGACTCAACTCAACACGTTCACTTCCTGCTCTCTTCCACCGCGGTTTGGTGGCTGCTAATCCGAGTCAAAGCGCGACACACAACGTCGATAAGATTTAAATAGAAAATCGATTGATTCAAATCGAACATGAAAGGAAAAAGAAAATAGAGACCATCGCAGTTCATTCCGAGCCAGAACATACGAGTACAGCATGTTTCCACTTCCCAGGATGGGAATGGACAGATCCGATTACAGGCACGATCATTCCGTCAATAATTAAATTAAGAATGTGGTTCGATGTGTGTTCCGTTTAATTTACGACTAATGAAACATGATCAACTTCGGAACGGAGATAAAGTGTAGAATCGATGGACGCAGCGGCGAGTTAATGGCACTTTGAGGCGCGTTCCTGTGCTTTGTTGCCAATCGAAGCCAATCGGTGTCGGAATTAGGGGGGGATGAATTCATTAAGTAGTGCCAAAATGTGCCAATAAAACAGCGGGTGGGGATTTTTTTCTCTCCACGCGCGGCTTCGAAGACAGGTTTTGGTCCAACTCGCAATCGGAGGCTGGCTTATTTCCGAATCATTATTTCAAATAATAATGATTATTCAAACTGTTGGCCAGTAATCGCAGCTTCTTATCTAGAAGAGATTTTCCTTGAGCGCTTATTGCAGATTTACGGCGATGCGCACGGTCAAACAGGAGCATCCATATTTTACAGAAAACAGAAACAGAAATTTATTAATGGTAAGTGGGAAGTGGTTCTGACAGTGGCCACTGCGTTACCACGGCATCGGCTCTCAAACGGGTGTGAATTTGATCATAAATTGCGGGAGCGGGAGGAAAAAGAGAGATAAAGATATCGACTTACATTATCTAGGAAGATCTCCAGCGGTGAAGAAATGCTCGGTTTCCCGAGGTACCAGTCCTGTGTGGGACTGTACTCGTCCAGAAGCCGCACCAGCCGGGGCACATTCACGTAGTTGTCGTCGTCGAAGTGACACCACCATCTGCAATGAAAAAAAAAGTTTTTTTTATTCACTAGCTGATCCGGCGATCTTTGTCCCGCCCAAAATTGGTTTTTTGATATGAATACTTTCAAATATTCACGTTTTTTAACTAAGCGGATGTTCGTGAGTCCAACTGCAGAACTCTTCATTGATTGATTACACTTTGACCCTTTACAATTTCCTTGTACTATGACTTTCCTGGTACTTTTACCAAAACTCGTCATTAAAATATAACATTATTCTAAGTTCAAGATTCACTTCAAATAACATGTTTCGGACGATTCCTTTCTCGAGTTTTGCGCTTATCAACACATTTGGCGATCCATTTTTATTCATACAGATAGAAGATGAGAGGGGGCGTTTTGTCACTATTTTCCTTTTCGAACAAAGATCAATTTCGTTATCGCAAACATCAGATGGACTTACAACGCTTATCATGATGTAATTGTGAAACATGTGCGAGGTGAATTTTCCGAATTTTTTTCCGAAAATTTCAAATTGTCATGTTTTACTGAATTTGCCTGATTAGTTCTCGAGCTATGCCGGAAATTGTGTTTCATTTGTATTGGAGCCCTCCCGTCCAGAGGTGGGAGAGGTCTCGAACCATCATAAGAACCTTCACCGGCCCCAAAAATACTTACATATAAATTTACCCGCCGATTGATTCAGCAATATCCAAGTATATAAAGTAAGGCAGAAAGAAATCCATTTTGTATATACTACATGGGCTGAAAAGTCCCGGGATTTTTCAACTGATGGCACCATTCAAAAATGAACAAGATTCATTTCGAGAGATTCATCTGTCACTAGCTTATGTGCAGTGTTTGGATTTCGATCAAAATCGAATGATACACAATGTGTCATGCAAGTAATCTCTCACGAACATATAACCAAATATGAGTGGATCATTCAGATACTTGTATGAATGACAGTAATCACTTGTGTTACACTAAATGATTAAACCAAAAGAGGAGCGAAGACTGTTGTTTGCATATTCGAGCTGTACCAAACATCGCACACCATTTTCGAATCCTGCATACAAGTTTGAACCGCATATATCGTCCCGTTCTATTATAGCGAAACCCACTGCACAGACAAGTGCAAAGCAATAAATGATACAAGAAAAATTACGTCATCATTCGGTCACCATTTGCGGAGAGCAACGAATTGGAAAAGAGATAAAACGAGAGAGTTTTTGTTTTTCACAAGAGCGGTGTTGCTAGTAAAACTATGCGGTCTATATAAAAATATATATTTCAAGGGATAGCGGCGTTAAAAATGGAAAATATTATCTAACTACCCTTCTCTTAGTCTCTATCTAGCTAAATAATCATATAGTTTGCACTCTCTGAGACATCAAAATCAGGATCTGCATCATTAGCTGAATATGAATCATTCGCTTTGCGTAGTCCGTACGATCGTGCTGTTTTTTCTGATGCATGGAGATGTTCGATATGTATATGTTAGATGCAAAGAAGAGAATAAACTTTCTGCACCAAAAGCGTATATGATGGCTTTGCTTGCGTGCTGGTGTATCATGAAGTGCGAACCAATGCAGAGTTGTCTCGTTCTATTTTGTGTCGTGATTTGTAGCACGTAAAAACAAAAGAATGCCGCTGGGGGAAATGATTTCTGTATGATCATATTTGAACGAACGAAAGCGATTTTTTTCAGTGAATGGATCATTTGGCAAACACTGCTTATGTGTGAAGTTTCATGACATTTCATTTATTTGTTGACAAACTACAGCTGTTTAAGTGTTACCACCTGAGCATTCGTATAGAAAATGGAAAAAGAGGAATATCGTATTTTTATTAAACATTGTTTTTTGGTGGGAAAAACTCCTGAACAATCAATGTGGTTGACGAAATATCAGTGCACTTCTGCTCCTCCGAGAACAACAGTTTATCGGTGGTTTAGTGAATTTGAAATGGGCCGTATAAGTACTGCAGATACACCTCGCTCCTCGCGGCCTCGAAAGGGCAAAAGAGACTACGAATCCGACTCGTTTTGAACGATCGTAAAGTGAAGTTTCGCGAGTTAGCTGAGGTCGTAGGCACTTCAAAAGAGCGATTGGGATACATTTTGCACGACATTCTGAACATGAGAAAGCTATCCGTGCGATGGGTGCTGCGTTTGCTCTCGTCGACAAAAAACAGCGGTTTGGCGTTGTTGAAGCATAATCGAGTGGACTTCATTCGACGTTTTGTGACAGTGGAAGAAACGTGGGTCCATAACCACATTCTTGAGTCCAACAGGCAGTCTGCAGGGTGGCTGAGAAGCCACGAAAGCACAAGCCAAAACGGCCAAAAGACCAACGGTCGGCCGGGAAGGGTTCAGCCTCCGCTTTTTTTGGGATGCACATGGCATAATTTTCATCGATTAAAGGGTGTGTCACATCAAATTGCATCACGGAAAAAACGCTGTAGAAATTTAATTTTTAGGAATTATATCTTCAGCTTTCGCTTATAATCAGATAAGAGTGTATAGATCACGTTGGCCATGCTTCACTATCAATTTTTCGTAAATTTGGAAAAATGTCGTCGAACGAAAAAGAGCGTCGTGAATTAATCCTGTGCACTCATTTCGAGAATCCGGAGTTGTCACATCGGGACATCGGTAAGATGCTGGGAATCGTCCAATCCACGGTCAGCAGAGTACTAAAACGATACTTCGAGAACCTAACCATCGACCGGAAGGTGAAGAACGATAAAAATGGATGCTCCGTCAGTGAAAAAGATCACAAGCGCGAAGTTAAGCAGTTTAGACGTGATCCGAGAAGTTCGGTCCGGGATGTCGCCAATAAGCTGAATTTGTCAAGTTCATTCGTCCAGCGGACCAAGCAGCGGGAGGGCCTGCGTACATACAAGGTTCAGAAGGCTCCTAACCGCGACGAAAGGTAAAACATGGTGGGGAAGACGCGAGCCCGGAAGCTGTACACCGAAATGCTGACGAAGCCGCATTGCCTGGTAATGGACGACGAAACCTACGTCAAAGCGGACTTTCGTCAGCTGCCGGGCCTGTTGTTCTTCTCCGCAGAGGACAAATTCAGCGTTCCGGAGGAGATTCGCAAGCAGAAACTATCCAAGTTTGCCAAAAAGTACATGGTGTGGCAAGCGATCTGCTCTTGCGGAAAGCGGAGCGCCCCATTCGTGATGACCGGCACGGTAAACGGGCAGGTTTTCCTTAAGGAATGCCTACAGATGCGCTTACTAACACTATTGAAGCAGCACGAGGGCCCGACCATCTTCTGGCCGGATCTCGCTTCGTGCCACTATTCAAAGGACGTGTTGGAGTGGTACGTAGCCAACGGGGTCACCTTCGTGCCATAGGAAATGAACCCGCCCAACGCGCCTGAGCTTCGCCCAATAGAGAAATATTGGGCGATTATGAAGCAGGCCCTCCGGAAGAACCCAAAAGTTGTCAAATCGGAAGCGGACTTCAAGAGAAAATGGATTTCTGTTCAAAGAAAACTACAACCTGACGTTGTACAGAACCTTATGGACGGGGTAAAGAGGAAGGTGCGAGCATACGGGCTTGGGCTCGAAGTATGAATAAAAAGAAAATGCCAAAAGTTGTTTAATAGTTTTTATTTTACTGTCTAAAATTTTCGAAAGGATCGGTCTACTGGGCGAATTTCTACAGCGTTTTTTCCGTGATGCAATTTGATGTGACACACCCTTTACCTGCAGAAGGGAAAACAATTACCGGAGAGGATTATGCAGCGTTATTGGATAACCTGAACTACGGAATAAAGAAAAAACGGTTCCATATGGCAAAAAAAACTATAAATGGGTTATATCTGTGATATAACCGCAAGGTAGACGTAGGACTACCGCTGGCTCTGTAATCATTTGTTTGAAATTGCATCTGAATGAAATCTCTGAAGATTGCTGGAATTTTTCCTTGTTAATGTGTGAGTATAAGTATTAATTTGGTATTAACATGAAATTTAACTATTTTGGTCATTGGGTTTTGCGTGGTTTTGAAAAAACAACTGATGAAATTTGATATATAATTCTATTTTGTTCTCTTGAGAATAATACACGAGAGTTTTCATGACCACTCCACGCGGGAGCAGAGTAGAAACTGACGCTCTTGGATACGATTGCATCACTGAAACCGAATGCGTAAATGTTCTATGTTCGACCGCAATTACAAGCAAACATTCCTTCATGACCATTCCATGCGAAAACAGAAACGGATGCTCTTGGATACGATTGCATTACGGGAACCGATTGCGCAAACCTTCCTTTGCTCGAACATATTTGCAAGGGAGTAAAAGAAATCACAGCCTGCATGTTTTCGCGGTTTCTCCAGGTGCCTTGATTTTGCGTCCGTGTTCGGGAACACTATCCGATCACCACAAAAGCAATCATCATCAATGAGCTAGATTGTTATGATTACAATAGCCTGTTTTGAAAGCAATTTTTGAGCTATTGAAACGATTTTTTGGACCAATAAGTGACAATCATATAACTCTTTGACATTTTATCTTTCGAATGAAGTGATTATTATACCACTCCATTCAGTCGGTAAAGAGGTATTAACGTTCAAAACCTTGCACTCCAGCGTCACTCTCTCGTTTTCGAAACTTTCCAAAATTTCCATGAAAATTGGTAGTTTTACGTCTGAACGAAGTTATAATGCCGTGAAGCATTATAAATATTGTGCTCGCCTGTGCCTCAGTTTGTTCGGATTTATTGGTGAAATGATGATGATTTGAGTTACAGAGGCTTTCTCAGACTATACCAGTTCATTCTTCCTTAGTCTTCAAAAAGGCTAATATGGAAAACTAAAATTAAACATTCGGACTTGAGGAAGGTCATTTGGAAAGACTCGATGACGCTGCCATCTGGTTGTTAGCAGGATGACTGATAAATCGTGAATGACTTAATGGTGATTTTTTCCGATCGATTAATTATTTTTTGTGAATTTGAAAACTATTGCTGGGTTAGAAGTGGCGTCAAAATGCAGCGCTTCTCGAGCCGGATGTTGGGAAGGTACTTTTCAGTGGAAAGAGCTACGTTCTACCGTGGAAAACTGAAGTGAAAATTTGTTCCGTATTTACGGTTGTCGGTTGCTATCGACACCGCCACTCCACCACACATCCGATGTGAGTCGGATTTCGCGATCCTACTTTAAAAATGCGGTCGTGTATTGGACACCACTATTCTATTTGTATTTTTGCGGCCCGCGGCTCTATGATCAACACGTGTTGTGGTCCTTCTGAAGAAAAGATTGAGTACCGCTGGTTTACATGGTCTAGGGACCAATTTGACGTAGGATTACGTCTTTCGGGAACATATTGGGGTACAAATTGAAAATCGAAAATCGAGTACATCGTGAAAATTGTCCAATTTCAAACGCTTATTGCTCAGTCAATACATGATGGATTGATGAAATTTTTGCGTCAATCGATTTCGGCACTCCATAACAATTTTTTATATTGAAGAAAATAATATACAGGGTGGGCCATTTAAAGTGGAAGGATTTGGTTTTGCAATAGCAAAGTAAAGAAGTGGAATTTTAAATTTTTTTTTTGAAATTCATTTATTTTGGTCCAAGGAGATTTGTTCTAACTACTTTTTGATTATGATATCTCGTAAATGACCGCCTCTGGCCTTGACCGCAAAATGTGCCCTTTTTTCGGCATTTTACATCACTTTGCCCAATGTTTCGGCCGATATGGCTTCAATTTCTTGTCGGATATTGTCTTTCAGCGCAGCCAGGGTCCTTGGTTTACCAGTGTATACCTTGGATTTTAAATATCCCCATAAAAAAAGTCAGGAGGCGTCAAATCAGGTGATCTCGGTGGCCAGTCATAATCGCCGTTTTTCGATATTAATCTTCCGGGGAACATTTCGCGCAATAATTTGGTCGTGGCAACCGCTGTATGGCATGTAGCGCCGTCCTGTTGGAACCAGTAATTGTCCAATTCATTTTCACGAACAAATGGCAATAAAAAATCGGTTATCATTGTCCGATAACGCTCCCCATTCACGGTTACCGTTGCTCCATTTTCGTTTTCAAAGAAGTACGGGCCGATGACTTTATCGGCATAAATGCCACACCACACAGTAACCTTTTGGGTGTAAAGAGGTTGCGTTTCGATGAATTGAGGGTTTTCAGTAGCATAAAACCGACAATTTTTTTTTATCTGTATTATAGTGATTTTCAACTCATTTGGCTGGTTCGTCACTTTTACTTCCATTTTTGGAAGAATGTCGGGAGTGAGAATTGAACTCGTGACCTTCAGCGTGAGAGGCATGGATGTTACCACTACGCCAGATCGCCTCCACACCGACAATTTTGTTTATTCACTCCTCCATTCAAGTTGAAATGCGCCTCATCAGACATTATGATTTTTTGCCAAAAGCCACAATTGAGAAGTTATTTTGAATGTACAGCTGAACAATTTCAGCGCGTTGTTTAGGTGTGTATTGTTCCATGGTTAAAATTGTACTGAAATGACGCTTCCAACGCGGTATGACATTTGTTAATCTGACATCTCTGTCAAAAGTTATGGGGTTGCCAGATGATTCCACTTAAAATGCCCCACCCTGTATGTCATGAAACTAACTATCGAACTATTGAAAAAATTCCCACTTCCGATTGGTCGAAATTGACGACACATGCGGCGGATCCCTAACAGAGACATCAAAACCAAGCTGTCTGTGGGAAATCGGCATTGCAAATATATGCAAGTCGAGGGTTGCTTCGTTAAATTTCATATCAATGACCGATCGTTTATTGTGAAAAATTTAGCACAAGTGTTAGTGTAAAATTGTATATGGTAACGGTTGTGTAAAAAATGACTTGATATATGTAACGATTTATTTTAATTTCTTAAAATTGAAAACCAAGGTGTCCCGCTCGAGAACGGGTCCACCAAACGGTTTATGCTGTCTGTTTTGTTGTGTTCATTTTCACCCAAAGGGAGTTTATATGAAAAATAGGAAAAGTGAAGAAATATTAGAAAAAGTGATTTGTTATATGCTCTATATATTGTATTAGTTGTTGTTAGTCCAATTAAAATTCGCATTGAATTGAATAAACACTCAGAAAGTAAAAATTATAAAAATAATTGCCTTTTCCATTTCAAATATGTTTTCTCTATATTAAAGTAACATGTTTTTACTGATGAGAAAAAATGATAATTGTGTTCGGTATCGGTAATTATCTCATATTACATTGGTGAGTTTTTTCTTTATTTCATTCATACATATTACAAGAGACATCTCGTCTAGGATCACAGAGGGCGGTTTTCATCATATCTTGATCCATTTCGTTATCTTTTATCTGATACGCACTATCCAACGACTGTTTACCATCCTTCTGCCATCATCACTCGGTAAAAATTGGTGGAGTTAACAAACAATACCCAACAACCAAACAAAACGGAAACTAACGGAATCCTACGTCAACTATGCGGTCGTGTCTCGGACACAACCCTCCTGTGATTTTTTTTATATTTTTTCTTCAAAGCTTGAGAACACATAACTTATCCAATATCAATGATGTATTTTGTTCGGTTTTTGAGTCATGATTTTTCTAAATTATCTTGTTTTCTGTATTCGTTCAATATTCCTATGTGACTAGTCTAGAACTATGCACCTAGAGTCCAATTTTCTCGCAAGTGCAATATTTTTCCCCAAAAAAGACCAGCGCATTGGTTTCAATTTATTATGTCAATTATCTGAATCGGTCCAGTTGTTCAAAAGTTATGAATTTTGGAAAAAGGGGGGAAAATTTATTTTTTGGACCAGCCTAAAATTGAAATATGAATTGAAAAAATAAAAAAATACGAGTCAAATATTTTGCGTTAACCGTTTGAGTGCGGAGCAAATTTTGTGAGCATATGCCCAAAATGCGGATGAGTTTGGGTATATTTGAGAAAAATACTAAAGATCGCAGATAACTGATTAGGTCGCAAAAGTTGTATTAATGAAAAACACACATAAATAGTGGGTTGTATTAAATTTATTAACACTAACTTCCTTATCTGTATATATAATATTTTTTTTTAATTATGAGAATATTATATTTACACAATTTCATTCGCAATTATCGTTTGCTGCACAAAGCGCGTGAAGTCCTCTTTCAAAAATATCCCCGGAAGACGAAATTCTACGTCAAGAGGTGCCAAGTCAAAAATATTAACATCAAGCAAGAAGAGCGCTATCGCGCTCCCCACACTTTTGGCATATAACAAGAGGAGCGCTATCGCGTTCCCCCTTATTCAAAGGGTTATGGAACAATACTACCAATTTTCTGAGAACCACTATATTTGTTTGGCAAAAACTAAAAGGTCTTTTTAATAGTGAAATTAAGAATTTTATTTGCGTCTCGTAAGCTGTTTAGGAATGCAACAGTTTACGTTCAAGATATGCTCTCTACGGAAAACTTTTTCTCCCGGTGCGATGACGGTGTGAATGCCTCCGCAGGTTCGAACGGGAATAGGTCTTTCCGGATATTCCACGTCGTTGTTCTGACTTCTGATCGATGAATTTCTTCTGCCATATCTTGTCCTGCGTTGCGTTGTGAAATGGTTTCGAATTTCAACGTTAAATTTTGGGAACTCCATTGATGCTCACTGCTTTTTCGGATTCGAGGCGACTGTCACTATTTTTCTTCTCGTGGGTTGCTAGATGTAGTTGAACAGGCACACACATCCATGCTGTCGGGCCTGAGGATCCTCTCGTGAGGTTTGACAATAGTATGCGAGCCTCCGGCAGTTCGTTTCGTAAGACCGCGTGAAGTTGGCTCTCCCTTGGAAACTTTTCGAATAATTCTCCGGGGTTTTCGTTTCGTTGTTGAACCGGCTGCAGCACCGTCCAGATCTTGCGATGGACGACCGGATTCTGTAGACCCACTGGTAACAACCAGCTTGCCAATAGTTGCCTTCGTTTGCTCATTTTCTTCCGAGATTTTGTTCAACAGATCTTTCATTTCGGCCCTCTCTTCGACCAAACCCTTAACCACACTGTTAAGTTCATCGTTTTGATCGATCATACCACGCATCTGACTCCTCAGAGCTTCCAGCTCTTCGCTCAAACTTCCGACCAGTTCAAAGGCCTTCTGCATTTCGCCCATTCGCTCCGGATTGACCAACTGCCTCAGTTCTTCCCAGTCACTCACTGACTTCGCGTTTGATTCTTCCAATTCTTTCATCAAACCAGCCAATTGCTCTTCCAGAAGTTTCAACCTATCTTCCGACGCTTCTTGTTCTGCCTTTAGTCGCTCCTCGATGCTGGCCAGCGACTCGGCAAGCTTCTCCTCCTGCTGCTTCAATCGCTCCTCGTTCTCGTAAATTTTTTGACTCATTTCTTCGGCCATTTGCTTGGTGCCGCCTTCCTCACAGCATTTTGCAAGTCGCTCTTCCAGGCTCTTCAGCTGATCCCCGAGATGTTCAACCAGATCGGATTGCTCCTTGAGCGTATCGTTCACCTCATCCATACGACCAGCCAGTTCGCCTTCGGTGGAGTCCACCTCGAAGTTCTGCTCCAACTCTTGGACATCGTTGACCAGCTGGTGGAGCAGTTTATTGAGCGCGCTACAGTTGATTACCCCATCCGGCAGGGTAACGGAACAGTCCACCAAGGCGGGTAGATCGACGTCTAGTTCGGACATTTTGGGAAAATATGTACCGCTCCTTTTGTGCCAAATTTTAACTCAAATGGGAAAAAGATGAGCGCGGAGCCTACTGGGGATATGTAATTCGAAAGTGTTTTGTCGTGTATAAATTCAAGGGATTATTCTATGTACACCACAAAAATTGGTCCTGAGAAAACTAAACTATCAACCCGAAAAACTCATCTCATCTTGTGAACCATTTTGTATATGCTTTAGAAATTCAGAATGCTTTGGGTTCATTCACAGAATTCGGAATTCTGAAATGGATTTTTGAGGACTCTTTAAAGTTCTAAGAACCAGAACCAGAAATAGTTTTTAAGAATTTTGAAGTTCCGAAATCAACTTCCTAACATTCCCGACATTATAATTTTTAGATTAGTACTTGGAAGAAAATTTCTCGCCAATTCATACGCTCTTGAAAATGCGCGTGTGATGCTACTGACCGTAGATTTTTTTTTGCGGCGAATGATCCCTGTATGTCAACTGGAACTGAACATGAGGGCCACATTGTTTCGTCACATCCATTAAATTTAGAAGGAGTAAATCAGTAAATCAGGGCTGATGAGCGGAAAATATGGCAAACACTGCAGAAGAATCCCCAAAAAAAAAGTAATTCGGAAATGATTACTCAAGAAGCCGGGAAGTCCGGAGGATAGCACTCAAGAACAATTTGATAGGCCATGTTGCCCGTAAAATGCCTTTCATCTCAAAGGTGAATATGGAGAAACGATTGGAGTTTGATAAGACACTTGTAAATACGCTTAAATAGTTCTGGAAAAAGGTTCTTTATGAAGGCAAGAATTTTCAATGAACTTCTTCGGATCGGATGGAAAATATGAATCTAAGATGGAAGCTTCATGTTCAGCTTTTGGTCGAAACCGTAGGACACGGAAGCAGCAATAGCTGCTTTTAGAACTTTTCTTCAAAAATATTCATTCATTCATTCATTCATTGAGAATTGATCCAAATGCAATTTCAAACAAATGATTACCGAGCCAGCAGAAGTCCTACGTCTAGCTTGCGGTTAAATTACAAATATAACCCACTTCTTGATTTTGTTTTTGAATTTAAAGTGAAAATGTTTGTAAAATTGATGGATTTTATCATGAATAAAAGTTGTTTTTTATTACATTCTTTTGACGTAGGACTATGTCTATCAGAAAAAGCGCCAAATAGAAAAAAAATGTGATGTTTTCATGTAAACTAATTCATACTATTCATACTATTTCATACTTTCATACTGATGTTTTTTAGGTAAACTATTTACACACTAAGGACTGTTTCACTGCAAACAGATGTAGGTGATTTGCATATGAATGGAAGATCTAGATTTGTTTGATGTAACATAACAATTCACTAGTTTGTAATTGGTTGAAATTGAATAAGCACTCCAATTTCCACATTTGTATTGCAATGTTTTTCTACCTAATTAATTGCAACTTAACCCGCGTCCGTGTAAAACTTATCGCTCCGGACGAGAGTATGAGAGATTTGATTTGCGATTTTTATTGTATCATTCGAGATCAATCATCAATCATCGAGCTAGCAAGCAACGGCGGCGGATGCAAGGGCATTCGAAATGGCTTTTTTAAACCCGAGAGTATAGAATGAGTTTTCTAAATTAGTCAAATTCAAAGTCTCTGTAATTCAATACTTTCTCTTTCTGTCCTTTTCTCATTCTCTCTTTTTTTCCATTTCTTCCATTCTTTCTTCCTCTCTCTCTGTTTTTATCTCTCTCTCTCCCTCTCTCTCTTTCTTTCCACTTTCTTCCTCTCTTTTCTCATTCTTTTTCTCTTCCCTTTTTCTTTTTCTCTCCTCTTTCTCTTGATTTCTCTCTCTCATTCTATTTCTCTCTTTCTCTCACTATCTCTCTTTATTTCTTCTTCTCATTCTCTCTCTTTTATTATTTCTTTCTCTCTTCTCTCTCTGTCTAGCTTTTTCTTTATGTCTTTCTTTTTATCTCTTTCTACTCCACTCTTTATCTCTTTTTCTCTATCCCTCTCCCTGTTTTTATCTCTCTCGCTCTCTCTTTCTTTCTCTCTCTGTCTAGCCTTTTTTTATGTCTCTCTTTTTATCTCTTTCTATTCCACTCTTTATCTCTTTCTCTCTATTCCTCTCCCTGTATATCTCTCTCTATCTCTCTTTTTATCTCTCTTTTTTCTCTTTCACTCTCTCTTTCTTTTATTTTTCTCTCTCTCTCTCTTATCTTTAGAGATTTATCTTTCGTCATCTCTTTCTTTCTATCTCTCTGTTCGGAATAACGGAGTGACGGAAACTGTTTAGAACAGCCTTTTTTTGCGGCAGCTGTTATTATTTTTTTTTGCGAAATCCAGTAATTTTATAATTTTATAAATTCTTACAAATTTTATTATTCTTAAAAAAAAATTCCTCCGGTAGGCAAAATTATTTATTAGTTTGCCAGTAAATTCACGAAATCCTGGTGAAATTCAAAAATTAGTGTTATGCACATTCTACTTAAAATATACCATACTTTCCCTTAATTTTGCTTCTATGATTTCTGTATTTTTCTCAACTTTCACCATATAAATTCGGTTTCTAACTGTTATAGCTTATGATTTCTCCTTTGTTCTTTTTCCTATTCATGGGTCCAAATTCTCTGTTTTATCGACCATCGATTATCGAATCGATTCTAGCGAGGGGCATTACCACTGCCCTGCGGTTTTGCGTCCAACACTCTTCCTCCATGTATCTCTCTCTTTTTCTTTGTATCTCTATCTTTCTTATTCTCTTTTTCTATTACTCTTTATCTCTCTGTTTTTATTTCTCTCTTTCTCTTTATCTCTTTCTTCTTTTCTTTTTCTTTTATTTTCTCTATATCTTGTTTCTTCATCTATCTCTCCTTATATTTATCTTTTTCTCTCTTCGTCTCATAATTTCTCTCTCTCATTCACTTTATCTGTATCTCTCTTCTTCTCTTAATCACTCTCACTCTCTTTTTCTCTCTTTCTTTTTCGCTCTTTTTTCTCTCTCTCTCTCTCGTTTGCCTCTTTTTCTCTTCTTCTCAATCCCGAGGTTTTTCAGCCCATGTAGTACCTCAAAAAGGACAGTTGAATGGATGATTTCGGGATTCGATTCATGCTTCATGTGCCTCCGTAGACTCTCTATATGCAGTCGGCTAATGTTTGTCGTATACTAGAGTCACCTAATTTTTTAGAGTTCTTCAGTAATTTTTTACGTAAAAAATTGTGTAATTCTATTGGGTGTTCAACTTAATTCGTTCCGTTTCCACAAGATGGCTCAAGGTGCTATAAATAGTCAACGGCTACAGCGGATTCTTGCGGAATCTGGAAGTGCCGACATCTGTCAACCAAATATTGTTTACAAGTCTTTGAGTTTTGCTCATCAAGTTTAATTTTTACTGCATTGAGAGTGTCGAGTTCCGTTGCTAATTTTCTGTTTCCATTGGAAGAAGAGTGCAGCTGAAGCGCATCGAATGCTTGTGAAACTTTATGGCATGGTTTGAACGATTTAAAAGTAATGATTTTTATGTTAGAGGCGGAGAGCGCCCGGCTCAACCGAAAAAGTTTATTACTAAACGACTTAAAGCCGCAGAATATATCCAAAAGCAGGTAAATTATATTCCATACGAATTGAAAGAGAGAGATGTCGAAAGGCGATATGGCATGTGACGGATTTCACGCCAACTCGTCTTAGGAGTTGGCAGCACCTTATCAGATTGCAGTGAAACGTTTTGGGTGTGAAGATATTGGTCATTTAAGCAACTTTGCATACTTGAAATATTCCAAAAATAATTGGACCACTTTTTGAAAAGGGCCAAAGTTTTTTTTTATTTTTTTTTTCAAAAATTTCTATCTCAAAAACTATAAGACTTACAAAATTTTGATCAAAGAAGAAATTGTAGGAAATTGTT
This sequence comes from Toxorhynchites rutilus septentrionalis, assembly GCF_029784135.1. Taxonomy (NCBI): domain Eukaryota; kingdom Metazoa; phylum Arthropoda; class Insecta; order Diptera; family Culicidae; genus Toxorhynchites; species Toxorhynchites rutilus. The sequence goes on along the minus strand of NC_073745.1, from coordinate 303,882,935 downwards.
CAAATTTTCATATCTCTCTCTTCTTTTTTTTTTTTTTGAATTTTTTTCTCATAAAATTCTTTGATAATTTTTAAAGAAAACCAAAATAATTTCCTACATTCCATTCTTTGACTAAAATTTTGTACGTCTGATCTATTTTTTTGTAGTTTTTTTTTAAGTTTTGAGTTTTTCAACTTTTTTTTTTTAATAATCTTCATTGAAGAACTATAAGATCTACAAAAAGTTGGTCAGAGAAATTTAGGAAATTGCTTAGGTTTTGTTTAAAAATTATCAAAGAATTTTTTGCTTTTAAAATTCTGAAAAAAATAGATATAATTAGCTCTTAAAATTTAAAAAGTTTTCCATAAATCGTACGATGGGCACATTTACATGGAAAAAGTTTTTCGAACAAAAACTTTTTCATGTTTTTTTCGAAAAAATGCTACTAATGTTCCATTTGTTACATTCTAATGTAGAAATTATCACATTTTGAATGCTTTGCAAACTTTTCTCTATTTAGAAACATGTCAAGAACATGTCAAACGTGAGAATTTACACACAAAAATGTTTCGAGCAAAACTTAATTTTTTTCAGGAGTTTTCATACAAAACTGACTTATGTTCTAAAAACTATAAAAGATAGAAAGTTGACGTCTTCGACAAAAGTTTATATTTGAACAATATCTAGAACTTTATCGATTAAACTATATTGCTATCTTGACTTTAATTGTACGGGCTTTTCACACAATTTTTTTGAGAATTTAAAAAAAATACGTTTTTGAGAAAATTGAATTTTAGTTTTTGGAAAACATTTTTTTTAGTGTGAATTAAAAACAATATATTTTTTAATATTTTTTTTTAATAAAATTCAAACGATTTCCTATAATTTCTTTTTTGACCAAAATATTGTAAGTCTCATAGTTTTGAAGATATAAATTTTTGAAAAAAAATTTAAAAAAACTGGCCCTTTTTAAAAAGTAGTCTAATTATATTTGGAATATTTCAAGTATGCAAAGTTGCTTAAATGACCAATATCTTTACACCCAAAACGTTTCACTGCAATCTGAAATGGTGCTGCCAATGACCAGTTGAGTTGGCGTGAAATCCGTCATGTCCGAAATGCTGCTTGAACGGCACAGAAAGAAATCTTTTTTTTTTGTATGGAATCGTTACCAGGAACGAAAAATGGATTCACTACGAGAATCCAAAACGTAAATGATTGTATGTAATGTCCGGTTAATCAGAAGAATCAACGCCGAAGCCGAATATCCACGGTGCCAAAGTAATGTTCTGTATTTGGTCGGATCAAAAGGTTACGATCCATTATGAGCTGCTAAAACCTGCACGAACGATTAATGGAGACTTTTACAGGCAACATTTGATCCGTTTAAAGCGATATATTGCCGAAAAATGTCCAGATAATGTGACCAGAAACGAGTAGTAAATATTCCATCATGACAGCGCTGGGCCTCTTGTTGCTGTTCGAGTCAAAAACTATTTAAAAAAAATGGATGGGAAATTCTGGTTCATCGTCTCATAGCCCAGACCTTGCCCCTTCCGACTACCATTTGTTTCGATTGATGCAGAACGCTTTGAGTGGAATACGTTTTATTTCAGAACAAGGTATCAAAAACTAACGGAGGGCCGTTAATGGTATACAGTTTGACATGAAATGTGATGTATCCAATCTTAGTCAGGAAAATTCCGCTCTAAAAGAGTATGTTCTGGGGTGAAGCAATTTTTGACTGGCCTGGTCGGCCAGACACAATGCAATTCAGTGAGTCACTTAATCACGCATCCGACGCTTGGAAATCTCTGAACCAAAAATCTGTCTCTGTACATACAGGATGCTTGTGTGATCAACCCTCCCCCAAAGCAGTTAAGCCTTCCGTTCAGCTTCTGACCCAACGCAACCCGAAATGCTGTGAAACTTTCATTGGCACTTGCGCGCAGTTTCACACAGAGCACAGCTAATGGATTAAATTGATCTTAATTAGTGAATACCGCAAATTCTTGCCGCCAGGAACAGCAGCACCAGCAGCGATCTTCGCTTTCGTCCTCGATAACAAAGCTGCTGCCTGCCGAAGGAAAAGGGTACGCGTTAAAATATGCAAGAATCTACACGATCAGCAAACGTTGTTGTTGTTGGTTTCGGCTGACTGCCGGGATCAAGATCGGAATCCATCGAACGGCATCCGGCAGAACAAACAAACGAACAAACCACGCAGCTGTTTTGCTGTGCAAGCAATTAAAAGCGCAAATTTCGCGGGCGCGCGTTTGTTTGCGCACAACCGATAAATTCGTTTTAATTAATGCAAATTTCTCGCCGATGCCGCCGCCTCCACAGCCCTCCGAAGGAGCGTTGTTGCGTGCCCGGTCACCTTCGGCGCTTATTAGGCGGACTTTTTTTCCTCTTCTGTTATCTTGGTATCGCATACAAGTGCGCGCTGTTAATTGGCTGCTCAGTACGGGGCAGCCACCCAAATCTCATCTATCGATTTGTCACGGCTGGAAGCGAGAGCGCGCAAATCCGTGAAAATAACCTCTAATCCAATGTGTGATGGCAATTAATGGTGTTCCCGCCGCGGTCATCGTTTCACTTTATTTTGGATCAATTTTACACATTTCGTTTCGCAGCTTTGATTTTATCGTTCCCATCATCATCCAATTCGTCATTATTAATCAATCAGAGATGCGGATCGAAGTATGCGACATCGATTCGCATATTTTGTTCGTTCAGTGTTCCAAATTCCAAGTGTTGTTTCGAGAATGTCCACAGTCGATAATTTAGCCCAAATGGTGGACCAAACGGTTGCTGGCGGGATGATCAACTGTGAAAATCTCCACAAGCTGCTACATTTGATCGTCCACAACCTGAGCGGACCTAAAACGCTTCAGTTGGATTATCAGTGCAGCGTCGCAGTGGAAAAAAGTTCTCCAGTTGCGAGCAAGAGCCAGGAAAACATCACACAAATTTACGACCAAGTGAAGGAACTCGCCCAGATGTCCGAGAAGCAGATGAAGGTGTTGCTCGATCTAGAGAACAAATTCAAAGGCATGCAAGGGGAGTTGGATAAGGTATCGAATGGGACCAAAATCTGTCCCAAATGTGAGAAACCAATCGGACCCGGTAGAAAAGGCGGCACTGAGTCTTTAAATCAATCTTCAGCCAAAAACGGACCTGTTCCAAAGGAGCCGAACTCCTTGGGCAACTACAAATCACACTCCTGTCTTACTGCGGACGAAAAATGCAAAGAGACAACTGTTCCCGCACGGGCCGAGAGGGTCAGTGTATTTAAAAGCACATTACCAACATCCGAGAGGGCCAGTGTATTTAAAAGCACCATTAATGCATGCCCACTCGTGCAGAAGAATAGTTCCGTGGACCAGACCAAGATCAAAACCACCACCAATGTAACCCCGCTCAAGCAGATCAATCCCGTCGACCAGACCAAGATTACCAACATTCAGATCCCCGAGCCGAAGAAAGGGAAGGTGAATGAGAAGCAGACGCCTATTGAAACATCGTCCGGAGAGATTCCCTTGTGTCTTTCCTGTCAGCAGGCGGGGATTGATCCGATTTCCCTCATCGACAGCCAGGATTGTCTGTGTGTGATTAAACGGAAGCTGAAAAGAAGCTCCAAATTGACACTTCAGCGGAAATAAACGAATGAGTTTTTGGTACAGTGGGATTGTATCAGCGCCAATGTATCTAACTTCCTTTTGTATTCGGCCTCGTTCCAGTTGTTTCGATGATTCAATTATCTTCATTATTTTATTTTCGCTTTCGAATTCGCCACATAAAGCGGTGTCCATCTTTGATATCAAAATTACTGGAAGTGAATTTACTCTAAACCCGTAAATCACGCGAGATTGGCTGTCATAGTATCAAGACCATAAACTCTATTCACATTCGAAGCCGCCTGACTTGGGTTTTCAATTTAATCAGAGTAAAATAATACAATATGGCGCATTTTTTCATTGCTGGTATTTATCTTCGATGCGCGCCAGAACACAACTGAGTCGAGCAGTCACGAAACTGTCTGAGAGCTATGTTTAGTACGAAGGCATATTTTTCTAACGCCACCTAACATAACAACCCATTATTCATAGTATTTTCGTATTAAATAGCTCTATTAGAGCAGAATTTCTTGTTCAACATTTTTCACGCGCTTTCTAAACTCGGGTAATATAGTTATCAAGCTTGTTTCTTTGATTTTGCTCAGACTGAAAAACGGGTGTTGATTAATAGAACTCACTGAACTGGTTCAAATTCAGAACCAATGACTGCGATTCAAAAATTGAAAAATATAAAAAATTTAAAAGTTGGAAAATAAAGAAATAATAAAATTGAAAAATAAAGAAATTGAATAGTTGGAAAATTGAAGAATTAAAAAAATTAAAAAAAATTGAAGGTTGACTATGAAAATGTTTAAGAAAAATAAAATCTTAAAATCCAAAAATGCTAAAATCCTTAAATCCTTAAATCCTTAAATCCTTAAATCCTTAAATACTTAACTCCTTAACTCCTCAAATCCTTAAATCCTTAAATTCTTAAATCCTTAAATCCTTAAATCCTTAAATCCTTAAATCCTTAAATCCTTAAATTCTTAAATCCTTAAATCCTTAAATCCTGAAATCCTTAAATCCTGAAATCCTTAAATCCTTAAATCCTTAAATCCTTAAATCCTTAAATCCTTAAATCCTTAAATCCTTAAATCCTTAAATCCTTAAATCCTTAAATCCTTAAATCCTTAAATCCTAAAATCCTAAAATCCTAAAATCCTAAAATCCTAAAATCATAGAATCCTAAAATCATAGAATCCTAAAATCATAGAATCCTAAAATCCTAAAATTCTAAAATACTAAAATCCTAAAACCCTAATTTTTTTCTTTCATTTTCTTTTTCTTTCATTCTCTTGTGTTTTTTTTTATTTTCATATTCTGATATTTTGATTTTTAGTCTATTAGATTTTTGTTTTCGGTTCAGTATTCCGATTATCAACCGTTTGTTTTTTTACTTTTTAAATTATTTTTCATTTATTGATTTTGTTTTCGAAATTCAAATGTTTTTTGTTTTTTTTTTATTTTCCGATTTTTCAATTTTTCGATTCGTAGGTTTTTGAGTTAACCTTTCGATATTTTTATATTTAATTTTTTCTCTTTTGCATTTTTTTTATGTTTGAACGTTTCAATTAATTAATTTGTACTAAATGTTTAGTTTTCTCAATTTATTTTTTTGCATTTTGATTTTTCAATTTTTCGACTTTTTTTGATTTTTTTATGTTTTCAATGTTCAATTTTGTTTTTTTTTATTTCTCGATTTTTCGAATTTTTCGATTTTTTAAAAATTGTTTTGGATACTTTGATTTATCGTTTTTCGTTGTTTTGTTTTTTAGATGTTCTAATATTTTGATATTTCCAAATCTCTTAACTGTAAGATTTTTATGTCTTTCAATTTTTCCTTTTGTTTTTTTTTTATTTTCCTTTCTTCTTCATGTTTGAATTTTCGATTTTGAAATTTGTTTTTTTTTTGGTGAACCCGTGTAGTAGTCGTCAAGTTGTTCTTCGATGAGTCCAATTTTGTACAGACTGAAAACGGGTAGAACTCACTGAACTGGTTCGAATTCAGAACAAATGATCGCGATTCAAAAATTTAAAAATGAAGAGATTGAAAAGTTGAAAAGTAAAGAAATTCAAAAATCGAAAAATGAAGAATTCAGAAATGAAAAATAGAAAAATTAAGAAAATGAAAAACTAAAAAATTGTTGAAAAATAAAAATTGAAAACTTAAAAAAAATTAAATCCTGGAATCCTAAAAGCAACAAAATCTAAAGATTCTAACCTGTTAGAGTTTTTTCAATATGAATTTTTTTGTTCTTTTTTTGATATTTGAAAACTTTTAGATTTTTCGTTCTTCATTCGTCGATCCATCGACTTTTTTTAGTTAACTTTTCGATATTTTTATATTTAATTTTTTCTCTTTTGCTTTTTTTTATTTTTGATTTTGATTTATTAATTTGTACAATTTTTTTTTTGCATTTCGATTTTTCAATTTTTCGACTTTTTTTTTATTTTTTTATGTTTTCGGAATAACAAAAAAAACTGAAATTCGGAAAAACAAGAAAAAATATATCGAAACATCGAAAAAAATACAAAAAAGAGTTATCGAAAAGTTAAAAAAAAATAAACGAAGCTCAGTAGAACCCCGTTTATCTGCAGAATTGTCGGGCAAGATCACCGCGAATAACGGTAATCGCGGATATCGCAATAATGGACAAAAAATGGAGTGCAAACACGAAAAAAAACAACATTTCAGCACAGGCACTGAGAAATCGAGTCGATTTTTTTGTTAACTCTATTTTACTATTATAGATATCGAGCAAATCGATATCGAATATCGGTGCAATTGTCAGACTTTTTGAGTTGTTTGGTTTGCTTGTTGCGTATCTTCAGAGAATTATGTTGTTTTGGTTTGCGTCGCTGATATTTTCCTTTGAGAAACATTTCAGAAATGCTTAAATATGTATGCATTTTGCTACACATGACGTTCTAGCTCGGTAAGAGGTTATCTCGAATTACAAAATACGACATTTTGCTCGGTGTGATAGTGATAGTGATTGTATCTCGATTCGATTTACATAATAGAGCTCATTATGTTTTACCATTACAGAAATCTCGAAAAATTGAGAAATAAAAAAAAACGAAAAAAATTGAAAAATCGAAAAGTCAGAAATCGAAATATAGAAAAAAATAAAAAAAAATATCGGAAATTAGAACAAAACAAAAATTTAAAAAAGCAAAAAATGCCAAAATCGGAAAATTGTGAAATCGAAAATCAAAAATCAAAAATGGATAATTAAACAGAAGAATGAGTTTATTCTCTGATTCAATCGTATGCAAAAATCGAGTGGTCAATGAAATCTTCGATCAGTCGCTCCGAGTCCTCTCCCCCCACACATACAACAGCAGCAGAAACATTGCTGGTGACAACAGCAAATTAAGCTTTATTGAAACAAATTGTGTCTATTCGCTCGGCCAGCCCGTGCGGACGGGGATTTGCTGATATATCGGGCTAAATTGCTCTTAATTAAAAATGATTTGCACGACCGACGTTTTCGTCGCTCACACTGGGTCGGTTGGTGTTGTTGATGAATAATGTTTGTGATTCCGCATAACCACCGAATCTCAAGAATTTTCACATCCATCTCATAATCTGATCCCTACATACTTTCAACAATCGTTCATGATGTTTTTGTTGGTACCCATTACAAAAATACCTTTAAAAAAAATTCCATTCCAAATGTCGTTTTTAGTTTAAAATACAAGTCGAATATTATATTTGCGTTGATCAGGTTCTCCACTGTGGCGTGATCTGCTCCGATTACTCGCCCTAAGGTCGGCTATACCGTCAAGATTCCATCTCTCGCGTGAAAGCCATTCCACTGGGCGCTGGTTATGAGCAAACACTCGATTACGATCGCAAATCGTTCCTAGCTTTCCTCGCTCCCTTTCTACACTATTCGACCAACAAAAGTGGAGCGATTTGCGGTTTTTCACCACACCTGCCGCCGCGCTTTTGGAGCCACTCACCTGTCCGGCTCACCCATCGGAAATGCTGCTGATGTCTGTGATTATCGCTCGCATCGGTATTATTCCGCAGAGAAGGTGCTCTTTCGCTATGCAACGTGCACTGGCGAAGCGTCACATCACAAAAGCCATTATTTGCAATCTCCCTACTGCAGAATAGAGGCGGCGATTATAACCGCGTGTGCATTTCCTCGACTCTAGTCGTAATAATGGAAGTTAGTCGGCGATAATGAATTAAGTCGAGCTGAAGATGGGAGAAGGAACGAAAAAACCTCACCACTGTCAAATTTCCCATTTGAATTAATTCATATTATTCGAAACCAGCCTCGCTCGGGTTGTCCAGGGCTCACCACCAAAGACCGAAGACCGTGGCGAGGGCAATAGAGTCGGTAGCAACGTGTTCGTGTCTCGCGGTGATGGTGTTTCTTCTGTCGGTGCTCGGATTAAGTCTCGAGTTGAGAGACGCAGGGATTAGGCTAAAAAGCGAACAGCGAAAATGACCGACAGAGAGATGAATTGAATTCACCTCGCATTCGCATCGTCGGCTCGGCTGCTTCGCGAGGCTAATGCTCGATTATTTTAAGACAAACATGACAGATCGCTTTAATGAAGTACCAGAAAGTGGGAGGGGCCACCCTATTCAGCTCCATACAACATCGGTTGGCTTCAACGCCCTCTCGTTTTCTGTTTCGAGGTAAGCTCAGAATAATGAAGTTTTTGTTTGAATTTGAATATGTTAAGTCTGTTTTTTTTTGAGCCATATCATAACTCTGAGCAACATTCATCATGATATCACACCCGGGAACCGTGTGGCCGTGTCAATCATTGACGGTCACCGAACAGAAAATTATCGATGCTCAATTTAGTTCCAACAAAATCGAGAAACAACCATCGAACCAGGGCAGAACTTCAATCAGCTTACGAAGCGAGATCTTCCGATTCCGCGAAGGAACGCAGTTCGTCTCGTTGATAATCCGCTCACGTCTCGCAGAAGCACAAACTCTGACAGGCTCGGAGGAAACGTCAAACGATCGCCTTGCCTTTGTGTGTTTGGGTTGTGTTTGCGTGCTCTCATGCATCTCACAAAGGATGCTGGGGCACAATGCGCGTGTAAGCCCGAACAAAGGCGTTACTCACGAGGCCCAAATAACTAAAGTTTGGGTGAGATTATATCTGAAGGTGTGTTGGATGGTGGGAAATGGTGGATTGAATCGGAAACGGTGTCACAATAATGTCTAACAACATTATTATCACACGTTCGGTTCTTTTGTTACCGAGAGATGGTCCCAATGGAGGTCACGCAAACGGTATTTGCTTTCTCTCCTCTTCGACCGGTGGACTCAAATTGTTGTCACTCTGACACGCGGATGTCTTTTCCTGTATTTATCTACACACATGAGGTAAACAGTGATATTATCGCATTCTACGTCGTCGTTTTTGTTGGCCACAGAGGGAGGGCACCGATTTTTCATTGAAGCAATGATAAGCAATTCTACCACGCAAAGAACAGTGATGTACACAACTTATTGAATATTTTTCGATACCCTTTAGATTCGCAAATGTTTTAGCTACTGTACAAATACCGAAATCGGATAGCAGATGAAATGTCTGTCACATAAAACATATTCAGTAACCAGCTCGGGGCTTACCGCGTGTAATATCGGTGTCGATCCCAGCGATTCCAGCCAAAGATATTTATTTTTGAAAAAAAATATATATATTCAGAAATACGACATTTTGTCACATTTTGTAACACATCCGAAAACAAAACCATATATTTTTTATTTTCTTACTTTGTAACTGCCAGTCCTAGTGATCAACGCTCTCCTAACATAAAGCTGAATGATGTGGAGCTGAACGTGTTAATAAAAAAACGGGTGACACACATTTCTCGGATGGAGCTAACTCATTGCATCCGGTTATTCGATGTTCTACTTACAGATTTTTGAATTCAATTTTTCAACTTTTCGATTATTCGATTTCTCGATTCTATTCTTGATTTTCAATTTCATTTTTAGATTTTTACGTTTTCTTGATTCTTCGATTTTTATGGTTTCCGATTTTGTGATTTTCACTTTTTCGATTTTTTTTTAATTTTGAGTTTTTTAGATTTTTGCTTATTGCTTTTCGATATTGTATTTTAAATTTTTCAATTCTTAGACCCTTCGATTATTCAGTTTTCCGTTTTCCAATTTTCGATTTAACGATTTAACGATTTAACGATTTTAATCTCGATTCTGAAAAAAATGAAAATTGGAATATATTCGATATTTCTTTTTATTTTTGAATTTCCAATTTTTAATTTTCTGAATTTTTTTTCGATATTCCGTGTTCGTTTTTTCGATATTTCGATTTCTTTTCGATTTTTGGCTTTTGTTTCTCGATTTTCGATTTTCAATGTTAGTTTTCGATTATACGATTCAATTTTTCGATATTTTGATTTCTCCATGTCAAGATTTCTGTTTTTTTTCGATTCGTTCTTTAATTTTTGGGTTTTTCTGTTTTTTTTTCGATCTTTTCCTCTTTTTCGATGTTTTGATATTTTCTTCCATTTTTTGGGATTCTCGTCTTTCAAATTTTTCGATTCTATGATTTCTTTAAATTCCAGATTAAATTAAATGATTCGCCATTTTGAATTTTGGATTATTTCGATTTTTCGATTTCTTCGATATTTTGATTTTTGATATTTTGGTTTTTTTGGTATTTGGGTATTCCTATTATTCGAGTTTTTAATAAAAAAATCGAAGAACAGAAAAATTAAAAAATCGAAAATGTGTAAGATTTTGAAAAATAGGCGAAAAATTAAAGAGTTATAAAATAAAAAAAAATCGAGAAAGTGAAACATTCAAACTTCGATTTTCGATCTTCAATGTTCGATTTTCGATAATATGATTTTAGTTTTGAATTTTTGGACTTATTTCTTGATGCTTCGCTGCAGAATTTTTCGATTTTTTTAATTTGTTTAAATTCTTTTTAATGTTTAGTTTCTTCGTTGTTTTGATTTCTTTTCGACTTTTTGATTGATCGATTTTTGGATTCTACGACTTCTCGTCTTTTTAATGTTGCAATTGTTTTTATCATTCAGTGTTCGACTGTTTGATTTTTCGAAATTCGAATGATTCTCTTCTCGGTTTATCTTTGATTTTTTAAATATTTGATTTTCCATTTATATTTCGACATTTACAATTTTCCACTTTTCGAATTTTCGATAAAAAAATGAATGATCGAAATTCTAAATGCAAAAAATACAAAAAAAAAGCAAAGAACAAAAATATCAAAATAACAAAAAAATAAGAAATTCAAAATCACGAATCATTGAAAAGTTGAAGAATTTGATGGGTTGAAAAATAAAACAAAAAGCAAGAAATATTGTAAAAAAATTAAAAACTGAAAAACAAAAAAAAAATAATCAAACAAATTTAGTAAATAATGAATCGAAATTCCAAAATATCCGAAATAACAAAATTGAACTGAAAAAAAGGGTCGAAAAATCAAAATATCACAAAAAACTTACATAGGAAAATCGAAAAGAGGAAAAATTTAAAAATTATTTTATCAAAAAAATTCAAAAAACAAAAAAAAACCTAAATACCAAAATATTGAGAAATTAAATCGAAAAAAAAATTGAAAATAGTCGTAATATCGAAAAAGCGGAAAGTAGAATTAAAAACAGAAACACATAAAAGGCGAAGAATGGGGAAACCGAAAAATTAAATAAACTAAACACTGAAAAATCTGAAATCGAAAAATCGAAAAATTAAAAAAAAAAAATAGATCAAGAAATCGAAATACGGAACAATTGAGAATTTGGAAAATCGATTCTTCGATTCTTTCATTCAGTGATTCTATGGTTCTTAAATTGATTTGTTTGATTGTTTGATTGTTTGATTGTTTGATTGTTTCATTGTTTGATTGTTTGATTGTTTGATTGTTTGATTGTTTGATTGTTTGATTGTTTGATTGTTTGATTGTTTGATTGTTTGATTGTTTGATTGTGTGATTGTTTGATTGTTTGATTGTTTGATTGTTTGATTGTTTGATTGTTTGATTGTTTGATTGTTTGATTGTTTGATTGTTTGATTGTTTGATTGTTTGATTGTTTGATTGTTTGATTGTTTGATTGTTTGATTGTTTGATTGTTTGATTGTTTGATTGTTTGATTGTTTGATTGTTTGATTGTGTGATTGTTTGATTGTTTGATTGTTTGATTGTTTGATTGTTTGATTGTTTGATTGTTTGATTGTTCGATTCTCCGATTTTTCTTTTTATCAAATTTATAAATTACATTTGGAAAATAAAAAAACCAAAAATTGAAAAATCGGATTTCCGAAATAACGAAAAATAAAGAGATCTGAAGGTTTGAAAATCTGAGAATTGGAAAAGCAAAAAAAAAATCATGATACCGATGATGCAAAAAATCAAAATATCAGAAAAAATCGAAATTCCAAAAGTTAAAAAAACGGGAAATGAACAATCGAAAATTATATAAATATAAAAAAAAAAATAAAAAAAAAAAATTATATATATATAAATAAATAGAAACGATAAAAATTATAAATCGAAACACCGAAACATCGAGAAGTTAAATTTTAAAAAATTAGATCCGGTAAAAACAAAACTCGAAATATCGAAAAAATAGAAAATAGAAAAATGAAAAAACGGGAAACTTAAAATAGAAAAATTGTAAAATCAAAAAACTGCAAAATCGAACATCGAAAAACCAAATAATCGAAAAATGAGAAATAATAAAAAGGCAAGAAATCGAATAATTGAAAAATGGAGGCTGTTTTTCCTAATCGGATTTTTGAACGCTTTTCGATTTTTTTTTTAATTTATCTATTTTCAAAATCTTAAGATTACAAATTTCACTTGCTGTTCTTGATCTTAACTGTGCACTACAAAATCTATGATGTGAAAAGATTGACAACTGTATTAATGTTAAGAAATCAAATTCGGCATCGTAAGGCCTGTTATACCAAACTGGCCGCATTCTTTCGGAGAACCGTGTCATAATCCGTAAACCGTAAACCTACACCGTGTCGTTTTATGACCTGGTCGCTGTGTGGTGCAATTCAACACGTTCCAGAAACAAATAGTAGACGAGAAAAAAAAAAACGCTATAAAGTAACACGCTAGCTGTCTGTCTCTCCAGGTACCATTTCAATCTCCATCTTCTACTGTGTGTTTTGTACCCGTTTTGTAATCATATGCTCAACATCAATTCCCCGGCCCCGAGTTGAGTTTTATTTCGTCCACTTGTGAACTATTAAATCTCAGCCGCGCGAAGGGTAATAAAGTTGATTCGGCTCCATCCCTTCCAACAGAGGCCAGCGAATGATGGATTCGCTGGCGGGATTGACCGTAAGTACACGGCTAATTACTTCAGGGTTATGGCTCCACTTTACGGCACGGTGGACAACGGATTTCTCGGAACGAAACCAGGTTCACTTGTCTGTGAGCCGTGTGATTGATTTCGGTGCATTCATACTTTGGCTGCGCGGTTATTTTGCAACGATCGACTCTCCCCTGTTTGCAAATTGAGCGCGCGCGAGTGACTGGAGGCCAAACGCGGTGAACACGTGGTCCTTCGTCACGGTAGTCATGTTTCGATCGCGGCCAGGACCAGCGATCGCGCCGCTGCTGCTGCTGCTGCTGGTTTGCAATAAATAAGTAATAGCGAAAAGGTGTGGCTCACTCGTGCCAAAGTTTGCTTTCGGTTTATTATCGATTTGCACCGTGGCAAAGGCCGCGGCGATGGTTTCGCGCAGCGCGAAATAATAGAACTGTCTAACCGTTCCCCTCTGTCAGAGAGGGCGATTTAATTCTCGGGCAGGATTAATTACTTCGCCTGGCTGCCTGGTCGCGGTTTACGCCCTTGTTAATCGTTGCGAACCATTCCGAGAGTTTGGAAGCGGATGAGACCTGCTGGCGATGTGGAAGAATGGTACACGGGACCGGTCACTTGAAATTCAATGCACTCTGGACGTTCTCTTTTTTCCCAACTCCGGTATCTGCGGCAGGAAATCTCGGTGGTTTTTCATTAAATAAATAATCATGCGCCCGTTCGCAATACATGCGCGATAATTAACAGGCAAACACGATCCCCCCGGTTAGCGGGAATATTTGTGGCGGTGAACTAGATCGACTGGATTCGATATCACCGATATTACGTGTGCCCCCGCCAAGGTCCGCTTATCATGATCACGCCGGAGGCCAGCGCAGGTCTCTGCATAAAGTACGCATAAATTTAAGCTTGGAGCCTGGTTTATCTGCGTAAATCTCCGCTTCCGAAGTTGGAATCGAGGGGTGCAGATTCCACTCTGTATCTCTGCTCTGTGTACAAGGTTTAACTTTTTGCACGATCTGGCGCGTTCATCGAGGTGGACTAATTAGCGGTGGAAGGTTGTCCAGTTCGATAAGCCTCCGATAGTGGTTTAAAAATTTAAATTTGAGATTTACTAGACGTTTGGATTTATTAAGGCAAACCATGCCACATCCAGACGGCCGGTAACCAGCAAACGTTCCTGTAAAAAAATCCTGAACATAAACTGTAAGTAAACTTTTGAATGAAATTTGAATTTTTCCGACAAATTAGCACATTCTACCACTGATAAGCATCACCAAATGGTGTTTTCAGACATAGGGAGTGTGTGGTATATTGTGTCATTCTACCGGAAACCGGCGTAGAAAGGCTGTTAGAGCTGTATTCAGCTTCCCATCGTCACCATGTCTATCATCACCGCCATCAGCATCCTGGATTATCGTCGTCATAAAAGCTTCTCGCTAGTTCCATCTGAAATGTGCCCCCTCGCTGTATGTGTGAAAGTGCAGCGTGAAAAGTGCACGCATATCAAACCTTCCTCGCGCCATTGCCGTCCATTTGCCTGTCCACCCGTCCACGTAGACAAGCTCCGACGATGCGATCTGCACCCAATCCTTCATCGTCAATGAATCATTTCAACCGAGCGGCAGCGCAGCATACGCTTGTCCGTTCGTCCATTCGTTTGCACACTCCCGCGCGCACCTGACACTTGCTCCCACCACCACCACCTCCCAAATCCACCTAGCAGAATTCCGAGTGTCATAACGGACGGTAGCCGGGGAATAAATTACGGCAAACGTCGTGTAATGTGAATTTAAAATTCATATTTTATAATCTCTGACACATTAAAACGAAAGCCGGCGAAGCGACGCGACCAGCGGACTGCTGCTACATAGGTTCCCCCGAGGGCATCAGCCGCTGCTATATTCACCTCTCTCGCCCCTATTCATCTAGCATGGGACCATTTGGTGGTGGTGCTTCTGTGCTATCGTGTGGTGGTCATTCATTTCCTATGCGGGGAAACAATCGCACCAGTCCCACCGTGTGAGACGCGAGGGTAGCTAGCGAACGGGAATTATGCATCACTGCGCTGGTAATTTGCACTCTAATTGGATTTCTACGAAATCGTTTGTTTTTAGAAGTAAATAAAAATAACAAACGCACGCAGAATAGAACTGCTTCCTAAAGGGTGTGTCACATCAAATTGCATCACGGAAAAAACGCTGTAGAAATTCGCCCAGTAGACCGATCCTTTTGAAAATTTTAGACAGTAAAATAAAAACTATTAAACAACTTTTGGCATTTTCTTTTTATTCATACTTCGAGCCCAAACCCGTATGCTCGCACCTTCCTCTTTACCCCGTCCATAAGGTTCTGTACAACGTCAGGTTGTAGTTTTTTTTTGAACAGAAATCCATTTTCTCTTGAAGTCCGCCTCCGATTTGACAACTTTTGGGTTCTACCGGAGGGCCTGCTTCATAATCGCCCAATATTTCTCTATTGGGCGAAGCTCCGGCGCGTTGGGCGGGTTCATTTCCTTTGGCACGAAGGTGACCCCGTTGGCTTCGTACCACTCCAACACGTCCTTTGAATAGTGGCACGAAGCGAGATCCGGCCAGAAGATGGTCGGGCCCTCGTGCTGCTTCAATAGTGGTAGTAAGCGCTTCTGTAGGCACTCCTTAAGGTAAACCTGCCCGTTTACCGTGCCGGTCATCACGAAGGGGGCGCTCCGCTTTCCGCAAGAGCAGATCGCTTGCCACACCATGTACTTTTTGGCAAACTTGGATAGTTTCTGCGCTGAATTTGTCCTCTGCGGAGAAGAACAACAGGCCCGGCAGCTGACGAAAGTCCGCTTTGACGTAGGTTTCGTCGTCCATTACCAGGCAATGCGGCTTCGTCAGCACTTCGGTGTACAGCTTCCGGGCTCGCGTCTTCCCCACCATGTTTTGCCTTTCGTCGCGGTTAGGAGCCTTCTGAACCTTGTATGTACGCAGGCCCTCCCGCTGCTTGGTCCGCTGGACGAATGAACTTGATAAATTCAGCTTATTGGCGACATCCCGGACCGAACTTCTCGGATCACGTCTAAACTGCTTAACTACGCGCTTGTGATCTTTTTCACTGACGGAGCATCCATTTTTGCCGTTCTTCACCTTCCGGTCGATGGTTAGGTTCTCGAAGTATCGTTTTAGTACTCTGCTGACCGTGGATTGGACGATTCCCAGCATCTTACCGATGTCCCGATGTGACAACTCCGGATTCTCGAAATGAGTGCGCAGGATTAATTCACGACGCTCTTTTTCGTTCGACGACATTTTTCCAAATTTACGAAAAATTGACAGTGAAGCATGGCCAACGTGATCTATACACTCTTATCTGATTATAAGCGAAAGCTGAAGATATAATTCCTAAAAATTAAATTTCTACAGCGTTTTTTCCGTGATGCAATTTGATGTGACACACCTTTTAGTCCAGAGGAAGAGTAGTGAATTTACTCAGGTCAACAATCGAAACGGTGAATTTGAATTGATGAGCCTTCGAATGTCGTCTCTGATCCGTAGGACAGAACCTTTTGATATTCCATTGGATATAGAGTAATCTCCCACAACTCTGTTTTCATATAGTAAATTTTCTAACGTAGAACTAGGTCTTCCATTCCTGTACTGGGGTGTAAGTCTGAAGTTTCGAAAATGAGAGCGTTGCGTTTAGGATGCAAGGTTTAATCCAAAAGCTTGTTGTGACAGCTCAAAAACTATTGAAAAACATGAGAACCCGTTTGAAATTTGATTTCAGTCATGATAAGTCAGCCATGATTAGACAAAACACTCAGCAAAATGAATGACAAAGCAAGGGAAACCTCAAAACTTCGAACCTCGAAATGTACCGTCTAGAGCAGGGGTTCTCAAAGTGGTCGATATCGACCCCTTGGGGTCGATATTGGTTTCCCAGGGATCGACGAAAACGACAACTGATTTTGGGGGTCGACGAGATCTAAAAATCGACCCCTTATAATTAACACAAATTCTCATTTAAAACTTTTAAGATGCTGTATAAGTTATCTTACGTGAACTAACTTGACTAATATTCGAGAAAAAGTATTATTATTGTAATTCGTATTAATAATTCTTAATCACAAGAGGCTGTCCATATACCACGTGGACCGAAAAAGCACAATATATGTGAATTCAAAATAATAAAAGAAATTCAAAAAAAAAATTAAATATTCAAAAAGTCTAATAAGCAGTTGGTTCTACGATTCATTTGTCCACCCTGTTAATCATTATACAACAAAACTAGAGGAACAGAGAAGAATGTCAAAATTTTTAGTTGATTTTTGATGATGTGACTTTGTAAAAAATCATTGTATGGATATAGGATACACATATTTTTAAACTATCAACTTTCAAGTTTTGATACACTCTACGTACACATTCTCATCTTGGTGTAGGTGTAGGTGTAGTGGACAACAATATCGAATAGGAATAGAAAAATCGATTTCTTTCTATGTTTCCCTAGCTTTTGTAATCTAAAAGAATAATGTTTTAACCAAGTCAATAGCAAATTCAGTTAAGCTTATCAGCTCTCATTTGATTCTTAGAATGATCTAGTAGGATCTTTCACAGCAGAGAAATTTAGATGGAATAAATAATTACCCTTTCGTCTTCGTTGATGAATATTTTTCAATTTTTTTTGTTGATGAATATTTTAACATCGCAAAACGAAACGCGCTTTAAAAGAACAGTCAAAACTTGTTTTTAAATGTTTCCGAAAATTCAGTTGGTGTGTGTATACGCGGGGGTACGTATGTATATGTGTGAGTGCCTTCACTGCTTGCAATTCCCATACCAATAAACGCATGAAAGCGAAAGTTACGAATCGTTCAATCCAAGGGTACGCATGGCGCTTGTACCTCTGATAAAGTTTGCGATTCCTCTAATTAATTTGAAACTTTAGCTGACGGATCAGCTAAGAAAAATGGATAAATGTTCGCTGGAGTTTTTGGTATGAACCATATTTAAAATTTGTCGGCTAACATTAATACATTAATCCTGTCTTTCGTACTTTCTAGAAATTGAATTTTGACAACCAGAGATACCAACGAAATTTTTGAAATAGCGTGACAAATTAAAAAAAAACACTGGAAAAAGCTGGAAAGGATCGATTTCTCTTTTTTTTCAATTTTGTTTATATTAGCAAAAAACAAACGATATAAAGTGACAGTGTCTGTAAGTAGCATTGTTAATTTTCTCTCTCAATTTATGTGCATTCCTTTAAGAATACATATTTCAGTGAAGGTCAACGATATGGAATAAAATATGGATCTTCGACTGGATAGCACTCTAATCTTGCATTCATAACTACGGAATACATACTCAAAATGGGCGGAAAGTTTAAAAAATATTAGAATTGTAGA